>NC_138537.1:8986618-9249118 GCF_964234715.1 Podarcis melisellensis
TGATTTGGGGGAGGGCAGCTGCCCCCGCCCCGCATCCCCTTGGCTATGCCCATGGTCCTACCCTCTATAGCAGGAGAAAACAATATTACTTCAAGCACTTGATTTGCAGGATGCATGCAGTGGCGTAGCATGGGGGGTGCAGGGGGGTCCGGCCGCACCGGGCGCAACATCTGGGGGTTAGGGAAATCCATGGGTTAGGGGGCGCAAATTACTTTGCCATGCCCCGGGTGCTGATAACCCACGCTACGCCACTGGATGCATGTGAATAAACAGAAAATGAAACTGGGTAGAGTCAGCCAACAACAGAAACCCCAATAAGAATATCCTTTGAAAACACCTAATTGAATGTGTTAAAGCTCAGAGCTTAAAACCTCCAGGAGAACAAAATGGTATTTTTCACCTGGTGCTGAAAAGATATCAGCTCTGGTGCCAGGGAAGGCTCTCAGGTGAGGATGTTCCACGAATTTTCCCACTGCCCAATCCCTGGGTGCCATCCACTCTGGGAAGCTGGAGGAAAGCCTTGGTCGCCAACCAGTAGAACCAAGACAGCTTTCCGGGTCATGTGGCCAGCATGACCAAACCGCTTCTGGCACAACAGGACACCATGACGGAAACCAGAGCAGTGCACAGAAACGCTGTTTACCTTCCTGCTGCAGCAGTACCTATTTATCTACTTGCACTGGTGTGCTTTCAAACTGCTAGGTTGGCAGGAGCTGGAATAGAGCAACGGGAGCTCACCCCGTTGTGCGGATTCGAACCGCCGACCTTCCGATCGGCAAGCCCAAGAGGCTCAGTGGTTTAGACCACAGCGCCACCCGCTTTGGGTGGAAGATAAGTCCCAATAAATGCATACGTATATAAAGATGGGGAAAAAATTGCAAAGTGATTCAGAATGAACAATTCTAATATTTTTTCCCCTATTAGCCACTCAATACGGATGATCAGAATCCACAACCTGGACCTAAACCTGGGCAGGAAGGACACCGCGAAGATCACAAAAGCAGTGAAGAACTCCATCACCAGAAAGGGCACGGACACGGCCATGGCCACGATCATGGTCACAGTCACGGTCACGGTCATGGCCGCGGCCACGGCCACGGCAATCGCCGCCACCACCACAAACATCACGGGAACCACTCGCATGAACACCAGAGTCCACCAGGCCAGCCAGAAACACCAGGCCGTGTGGTTGTTCTCCCTCCTTCAAACGAACATGTATCTCTACATTCCCTGCCAGAAATTCAACCTGAACAATTAGATGGGGAACCCGTTCCCCCCGGGGCAGAGAGCCCAACAGGAACCCCTCAAGTCAACCGCCCTGATATATATGGTGCTCCGGGCAAACCACTGGCTAAGCCAAACATCTTTGCATTCCCTGTTGGGTTTTCAAACTCAGCTACGTGTCCAGGAGACAGCACAATAACTATCCCTGGCGTCGAGCTGCCCCAAAGGCCTGCGATAAAATTGCCCCCAGAGCCCAAGAAGGCCTAAAGTTTGGGTACTGTAGAATCCCCAAAAGCTATTCAACATGTGGTACTGTATCCTTGCAGCATGAGAGGAGCAGTTTTGGATGAGGAAGGGAAGGGAGGAGGAGAAAAAGATGGTCATTATAATATCTCACCACAAAAGGTAATTAAAAACAAAATACAACTGGTTGTGCAGTGAATTGTCACAAAGGGCACCAGAGGAATCTTTGTGGTACTAATGTTAGTGATTTGCACAAGTGCTTTGCCAAATGAGCTCCCTCTTATAGTATCCCCATGCTGTTTGGACCAAAGTCCACAGAGGGAAGGAATGACTGACAGTGAATAGGGAGCCCATCTTGGGTCTTATAGCATCCCAAAAGCAACACTTGAAAAGCCCCAAACGTTCACAGCTCAGCTGTGCATTCTTTAGTCCCTGCGGGGGGTGGGATATTTTCATGAATCTAAACAACATGGTGGCCAGAGATTTCTGTATTTCCTTTCTTTTCTCTGCCCATCCCTGACCTCCTTGTCCTTGTGAATGTGAGAAGAATGACGTTTTCTCTGCTGCAAGGAAGCTTAACAATACTCAATAAACTAGTGGTGTGACATTACTGCCTCTAGAGTGGCTGTTTTGGAAACCAGACCTTTCTCATTTTCGCTTTGAAAAACAAAGCAGGCCTCTAGACCTCAAGGCCTCCAGGTGGTAACCGTGAAGTGTGTGTTTGGGGCAGTTCAGCCTGAGGAAACCAGGAGGTACTGGAGGTGTCTTTCATGTAGAGTGAGAGAGATGAGACATATATTCTGAAATATACTCGGAGTCCTGTAGTGATTTCATGCTCTTTATTGCAGCTTGTAAAACAGTGATTGAATTGCCCCCCAACCCTCAGGTTTTTATATACATTATTTACACAATGAGTCCCATCTGATTGGCTGATTCTGCTTCCCTCCTGGAACCTGATTGGTCTTTTCCCGCAGGCCAATCAGTTGTTGCATTCTAGGATCCTACCAGCCTAATAGGCTGATTAACTTCCTCCTGGAGCCTGATTGGTCTTTTCCTGCAAGCCAATCAGTTGTTGCATTCTAGGATCCTAAAGGTAAAGGTAAAGGGACCCCTGACCATTAGGTCCAGTTGTGACCGACTCTGGGGTTGTGGCACTCATCTCGCTTTATTGGCCAATGGAGCCGGCATACAGCATCCGGGTCCTTGGCCAGCATGACTAAGCCGCTTCTGGCGAACCAGAGCAGTGCATGGAAACACCGTTTACCTTCCCGCCGGAGCGGTACCTATTTATCTACTTGCACTTTGACATGCTTTCGAACTGCTAGGTTGGCAGGAGCAGGGACCGAGCAACGGGAGCTCACCCCGCCACGGGGATTCGAACCGCCGACCTTCTGATCGGCAAGTCCTAGGCTCTGCGGTTTAACCCACAGTGCCACCCGCGTCCCCTTCTAGGATCCTATTTGCCTATTGTTCTAGGATCCAAGCTTAGTACATAACATATTCTCACAGGAGAAATTTCACCTTCAGCCTGGGGGAGGTGGCTGAGGATGAAAGGGGGAAATCCCTCCCCAAGATTTTCAAGGTGGAGGAGTGAAGAGGGGAGCTCATCCTGTTTCACCGCTTGAGGAAAAATGGGAGGTGCTGCCCTGCCATGCCATGGCCACCTGAAGCAGCAGCCTGAGTCCACCTGGTGTCCGTATCGGCTCTGGGTGTAAAACTCATATAGGGGGCATGGAAGAGAAAAACTCATTGGGTCAGCATCTGCGCTTCCATTCATGCTTGTCCCAATGGTCATGTCGGCCTTTTTTGTTTTCATCTTTGCCCAGAATGGTACTGTGTTGTAATATAGCATAGTGTAATGGTTCTAGGGGTTGCTCGTGCGTAAATCGACACCACACCTGGCTAGGTTACCTGGGTGAACCCTTTCTGTCTGGACAGCCTCTCACCCGTGGCTGTCTCAGTCGCTGGCAGAATCCGTCAGTGGGCGTTTCTTGAACTTCTTTCAGCAAAGAAGTTCTTTGACGCCTAGTCACCGCCTACTCTCCCTGCGCGGAAACCTTCTGCGCAGGGAGGGTGTGGGCAGCGGAGGACCCGTGCTCTCCCCGTTGGTCTCCGGCGAGGAGTCATGGAGCCACCTCGCTGATTCCCCAATCTGCCCCCCTTCTCCACTGGTGCTACGCTGATTTCCTTCCCCAGAAGATGGGCTGCTTCTCTCCCTCCCAGGACGCTCTCCTGAACCCCTCTGGAGCCCTCCCCCTCCCTCTGGCTCTGATGGCAGTTCCCTGACACATAGCTTTAGCTTTCAGGGGTGAGGCCAAGATTGCCTTCCATCACAGAGCAAAAACCTCTCTCTTTCTAAACCCAGAACCTCTTGTGACAGTGACACTTCTATATTTTATTTTATTTTATTTTATTTTATTAAAAGGAGTGTCCTGCAGCTAATGGGAGCAGCTCTGATGGTTGCCAGACACACACACACACACACACACACACACACACACACACACACTGAGTTTTGCCCTGTGCCCAAAAATCATCTCCCATTTTATTGCCTAGCAAAAAGGGGTGTGTGTGTGTGTAGCAATACTTTTTTAAATAATCATTTTTGTTAATTTTCCAAATTATTTCAAACCAAATTACTTTAATTTAACACAATTTCTTAAAATCGGGTTTCCCACTCCTGTTGCATCGTATGTCCAGGGACGGGGGGGCATAGCAAAACCTTATTAAATTCCTTGTAAAGCATAAATCAACCCCCCCCCCTTTTTTTTCAAATTGTCTAGCAGAGTAGCAACTACACACGTCTCTTCATTACGTAGAGGAGGAGAGGCGAAAAAAGACCATTAGAAAACCATCAGAGTGCACAAAAAAGCACCTTGTCCTCCCCCTTTCTTTTCACGGCTGCGGTAGGGATTCTCAAATTTCAGGAAACCCTTCAAATACCTTTAGTCTCCGTTCTTTTGGCAGCTGATTGATTGCAACCTATTTGCATATGAGCACCTCTTGATTAACGCCTATTGTCCAGATTGAGGAGGAACCTTCCACAAATCATAATGGTGATGTGATGGTGTCTCCTCCATGGTGGGGGCACACTCCCAAATTGCTGCCATTCTGCCTTCCAAATTGGGAGACACAGGATTGTGCAACACTGTGGGATACAGTGAACTTCCCAGACCCCCCTGGAAAGCATCTGGAGGGTTAATAATAATAATAATAATAATAATAATAATAATAATAATTTATTTATATCCCACCCTTCCTGGTTCAGAAAACCAGGCTCAGGGCAGCTAACAAATTTAAAACACTTAATTGATGCTACAAAAAACAGCATAAAATAAGGTACAAAACGTGAATAACAATAAAATCAAAAATCAATTTAGGGGGGAAATCCATCCAATAAACATTAGATGATCACCAGGGCTAGGTGGCTAAAGTAGTCCTATTTGGGCCAGCGAGGAGGCCAGGGGAGAATTAGCTGTGAGATCCCAGAGCGGGTAATCTTCATAAAAAGGGGAGAGGGAGGGAAGGAAGGGGAATAAAAGATCAGGCTAAGTTCAAATTGAAAGCCAGGCGGAATAGCTCTGTCTTACAGGCTGTGTGGAAGGAATTTAAATCCTGCAGGGCCCTGGTCTCATGGGACAGAGCATTCCCCCAGGTTGGAGCCATCACTGAGAAGGCCCTGGCCATGGTGTTTGTGCCTCATTCCCTCCCTTTCCCCTGCCTGAACTTTTTCGCAGCCCCCGGAGGGGCTACGGAAAGCCTCCCCCATGGAATTGTGAGCAAGGCCAGAAACCGTGTGTGGAGCAATACTTTACCCATTTTACGTAAGAACTATACCTGATTTCTGTCCTACAATACCATCCAATCAAATAAATATTTTCAGAGTTTAGAAGCATGGTCAACCCCTGTTTGACCAGAGACTATAGAACGTTTAGGAGGGATGAATACCTTTATATGGAGCAGCAGAAGAGCCATGGGATTCTGTTAAAAACAGACACGCTGAGAGACAGAGAAATGGAAAAGGGTGCATTTCAGATTCTGCCCAGTGCATCCACTTTGTCAGCAACAAGATACAAAAACAGTCTTTAGGCACACCAAGGAATCTATTACAGGTCAGTTCAAAGCAGCAAAAGGCTGATTACCAGTGGACTTGTATGCTTAAGACACTTCTTTTTTTAAAAAAAAACAACAATTTGGGAAAACTTTAAAACAAACTGCAGAAGAACTTGTCAGTCATCTGACCACTTGTTATGTACTGAAGTTCTCACCCTGGGCCAGCAGGGGGATACTGTAGATAGTTTTCACTCAGGCCCACGTCAGTTATTTTAGGCGGGAAACCCTGGGTTGTTGTTGCTACAATGTTGATAGCCAGCTGCCTATAAAAGCAGGCCGGCTGAGCTGTTTGCCGTTCAGTTTTCTGTTCCAGCTTACAAAATAAAGAGCTGTTTTGGAGAAATCGCTGTGTCGTCTCCATGTCTACCCACTATTCAACACCACTTATGCACTCATTGGCCATTTCATGAATATATTCATATTTATGCCCAATATAATTTACCCTAATATATGCATTTTTGCATTTCACTATACACACACCTAGGGACACGGGTGGCGCTGTGGTGTAGACCACTGAGCCTAGGGCTTGCCGATCAGAAGGTCGGCAGTTCGAATCCCCGCGATGGGGTGAGCTCCCATTTCTCAGTCCCAGCTCCTGCCAACCTAGAGTTCAAAAGCACGTCAAAGTGCAAGTAGATAAATAGGTACTGCTCCAATAGGAAGGTAAACGGCGTTTCCGTGCGCTGCTCTGGTTCGCCAGAAGCGGCTTAGTCATGCTGGCCACATGACCTGGAAGCTGTACGCTGGCTCCCTCCGCCAATAAAGCGAGATGAGCGCCGCAACCCCAGAGTTGTCCGTGACTGGACCTAACGGTCAGGGGAACCCTTACCTTTGTACACACACCTGCTATTTCAGCCACGCACCTTCATTCCTCCAGTGGGCCCACAACACCCACACAACTACCATTTGAACCCAATGTTCCTCTTTTGCTATTCTGCTCTGGCTCCATGTCTGCATAAATCATTCATTTTCTGTTTACATTTCTCAACCCGGGATCAAGACAGCTGCCTTAGTTACACTGATGCTATATCTTTTTTCTTCTTTAATAAACGAAACAAGTGGGTGTCCTGCTGAGCATCAACCCATGTGCCTCTGTGGGGGCTTTCCTTGGTGCAAAGTCTTCACAGAGCACAGAAGGGGTAAGGTGAGCTCCTAGCACTTCTGACAGCTTTGTTCTGTTCTGATGCCCAAAGCCAGGGATCCATGGTTTCTGCAGGCTGCAATGGTACATAAAAGGAGGCAAGGGTGGCCCTTGACTTGAGCACAGTCCCAGTAGGCCCTTCCTTCCCCCACCCGCAGGGAATAAGAACAGCCTGACGCTTGCCAGCCTCCCATGTAATCTCCCGCACGCTGATAAAACTCCTGAAGATCATGCAGGGCCTCTGCTACTGCCCTCCTTCTTGTTCTTCGACTCAGAAGGCCCCTGAATGCTATTTTTAGTGCAGTGATAGGATCAGGTAGAATAAGCTCCCTTAAAGCACACTCTGCGTCCCCAGGCGTGTCGCTTACAGGTCCCGAGAGGTTGGTCCTTTTGCGGGTAAGTTTGGGCTTCTTATTTTCAGGGGTCGTCTTTGTGGGGAATGAATGCCCTTCTCCCCAGTGGAGAATCATGCTCACGATGCACTTTCGCCAAGGATGTCAAAGAGTCTAGGCATTTATACAATGTATGCCCATAGCCCTGATCTCAGAGTAAGGGAACCCTGAGCACTCTGCTGGACTGTGATGAGTGAGGGTTGAGGTTATTGTCCCCTCCCCTGTTTTGCTTCCCCCCAAGGACACGCTCTATGGGGAGCTGGCTTTGGGGACCAGTCCCACAGGCAGATGGGGCATTACAGAGATGTCTGCAAACATGGCACAAAGGCTGCCAACATCAACCCTGCCGTGACGGCCGCAGTGCCTGGAGACAGACAGTCAGGTTGTGTATCCACAGCAGTGACCAGAGGAGGAATGGTCACTGGGAGGAGCGCAGAGAGAAGAAACGCCATGTTGCATCTGCGGCAGCACACCTTCATCTGCCCCAGCTGCAACAAAACATGTCTCTCCCATATCGGTCTCTACAGCTACAGCAGATGTTGAAACCTTCCAACAGTTCAACAATGAAGCATTTCTCCATTGTCTCCCGAGACAGACAGATGCCAAGCAGGTTTTGCATTCTCCAGGCTAACACCCTTCGTGGTTTTGTTTGACTAGCATCTGACAAACGGATCAAGCCACTCTGCAATTTAAAGATGGCAGGCAGGGTTGGTACCACATGAACCCTGGTCCCCGACTGAAGCACCAGCAGGCACTTGCGAACAACTGTCTTCCTTGAATGAGCAATGGAGGCCACTCTGTAAAATAATGGGCATCCCTTTTGTAGGGTGTGTGTGTGTGTGTGTGTGTGTGTGTGTGTGTACGCAAGCTGAGAGTGACAAGGTCCAAATACAGAAGAGCAAAGATTGTGCCTTTGATTTGGCAACAAAACCTGCTTCTGCTTTTCTCTCATGTGAATCTAATAGGCAAGTAAGTTTCTTAAAAATGACACTGGTGCCAAATCCAATATACAAAGGTTCAAAGAAAACAAGATAAGCGAGAGCCAGGCTGTGTGAGCACAGAACCTTTCGCAAAGCTGGGGAGGAATTTGGTCATTGGACACGTGAGCCTGTTGCAGCGCTGCATTGCCCAATAGGCAACTGCCCCCAAAGTCTCTGTTATGCGCACCCCAATTTCCTAGCAGTGGGAGACTCAGAAATGCCAGTCCACAGCTCAGGCATGGCTTCCTTAGAATGAAGGTCACTGAAGATGGTGGCGTCTTTGTGATATATTATTATTATTATATTTATTAAATCTGTATACTGCCTTTTATCTGAAGATCTCGGGATGGTTCACAGCATAAGAATACAAGACAAAAACACAAAATGCATAATAAAAACTAAACAATAACCCTCCTCCCGCAAATATATGAATATATGAGATTCATGAGATGGAAAGGATTATAGCAGTAACATTCCAATAGATCTTGTTCCCCTCTCAGGTTTCTAGAGGGCTCTCAAAAAGCCATAGTTTTGGATTCAGCACAAAGAGCAAGTCAAACTCATCCCAGCTCCATGCAAGGCTGCCTATTTCCGTTGTTTATTTGATTTGATTTATTACTTAGCAAAATGTATATCCCACTTGACGGGATTAGAACGTCTAATGAGCAAGAAATATTACAATTATCAGTAAAAATATGGGGTTTTTTTAACAAATAAGGAAGTTTAGAAAAAAAATAATCTTTTTTACTATTAAAAAAATAAGAAAAAAAATCGTAACAAAGATTCAAATATGTCAACATCTATGTGTCTGGATAAGGTTGCCTTAACAAAAATGTTTTAGTGCCTGCCTTATACTCAGTGATAGCATAATCTCCAACCACAAAAGAAGGGAAAGCAGTGCTCCTTTTTGCTCCACTTCTAGATCTGAAGCATCCCCAGCTAGACATTTCTATGGCAATTCCAGTCACCTTAGTCTTACAAAGAGATACTTAATTAACTTGATTGGAGCCGTTAACTTCAGAAAGCGGCAGATTCAACCACTTTAGCAGCCTCCCTTTCTGCAAAATCTTTAAGCCCCAAAGATGCTCTCTAGGCCAGGCATAGGCAAACTCAGCCCTCCAGATGTTTTTTTGAGACTACAATTCCCATCATCCCTGACCACTGGTCCTGTTAGCTAGGGATGATGGGAGTTGTAGTCCCAAACCATCTGGAGGGCCGAGTTTGCCTATACCCCGCCTTCCCCCAGTTCTTCCATTTCTGCACACCTCTTGGGTATCCCTTGAATGTAGAACAGTTTATAAATCCTGAAGTTACGATAGCCATCTTCAAACATCTCAAGGGCTGTCACATGGAAGAGGGAGCATGCTTGTTTTCTCCTGCCCTGGAGGGTAGGATCCAACCAATGGCTTCCAGTTACAAGGAAGGAGATTCCAACTAAACGTCAGGAAGAACTTTCTGGCAGTAAGAGGTGATTGACAGTGGAACAAGAGTCCCTCAGGAGGTTGTGGACTCTCCTTCCTTGGAGGTTTTCAAGCAGAGGTTGGATGGCCATCTTGCAAGGATGGTTTAGTTGACATTCCTGCATTGCAGGGGTTTCCACTAGATGACGCTTAGGGGTCTCTTCTAAGATTCTGTGATTAAATACAATAGATAAATTGCGCTCTCTTCATGAGACCATCACATCTGTGCAAAAACAGCTGCCTCCCTATTTGCGGACGTTTTATTTCAGCCAAAGCCCACATACCTTTGTTCCTTCACACATGGCTACTTGGCCAACTTGAATCTCATTCTGTTTGGCTTCCTGTCACTCCATTAATGATTCATTTTCTATTTGCCTCCCTTGACTGTGGATCAAGGCAACAGCTTTAGCTTTGCAGATGTTGTGTCGGTATAAAACGGTGCGCCTTTAAGCATCCCCCTGTGTGTGAGCGCATCTCTGGACGGACACTTCACATGTAAACTCCGAAGGGAGAGCAGAGAAGGGCTGAGCTGAGGAAGCCAGTTTCTACCACAGCCAAAATGGAGCTTCTGGCAGCTGCCGTGCTGATGGCGGTGCTGCTGGGCTCTAATGGCGAAAACCAAGCCGCCATGGTTTCTGCAGACTGCAATGATGCAGGAATAGAAAGGGATGCTGGAGTGGCCCTCGACTTGATCAATAAGCACCGCAAGGATGGCTATATTTTCACCCTCTTGCGTGTTGCCGATGCTCACATACAACATGCAGTAAGTACTACAGCTCTGACTGACTCCTTTGCTGGCTTTTCTCTTAGGAACACAGTGGTACCTCTGGATGCGAACGGGATCCGTTCCAGAGCCCTGTTCGCATCCAGAAGCGAACGCAACCCGTGTCCGCACGTCTGCGCGGGTCACGATTTGCCGCTCCCGCGCATGCGCGTGACGTCATTTTGACTGCGCATGCGCGAGCGGCGAAACCCAGAAGTAACGCGCTCCATTACTTCCGGGTCGCCGGAGCACACAACCCAAAAGTACTTATCCTGAAGCTACTTCAACCCAAGGTATGACTGTACATGGAGTTGCCTTATAGCGAGTCCTCTGGCCCATTGTCTACACCAGGGTATCCCAAATTTGGGTCTTCAGCTGTTTTTGGGACTATAACTCCCATCCTCCCTAGCCAGCAGGCTCCATGGAGGACAACCAAAGCTGTCTGAAATTGTCTCAAAGCGAGACGTTTCATGCAAGAACACATTGGTGTGAAATACCTCTATACGTGTGAGGCGAATTGGAGAAATGTCAAACCAATGATAGCAGACATTCTGAGCAAGTCACTACCAAGAAAAACCATTTTGGGAATGAGTCAAAATGGCGCTCTGGGTGGTTCATTAATTGTGTGTGCAATTGTTATATTTGCCAGAGAGGGGGCTGTTGGGATAACCCACCTCATATAACCAACATGCTTAAATCTAATTGATGCATGAAGAGGTTAATGTCATAGAATAAGCTGTCCTGCCAGGTTTAGCTCTGTTTGGGATGAACTAGGGACGCAGGTGGCGCTGTGGGTTAAAGCCTCAGCGCCTAGGACTTGCCGATTGAAAGGTCGGCGGTTCGAATCCCTGCGGCGGGGTGCGCTCCCGCTGCTCGGTCCCAGCGCCTGCCAACCTAGCAGTTCGAAAGCACCTCCGGGTGCAAGTAGATAAATAGGGACCGCTTACCAGCGGGAAGGTAAACGGCGTTTCCGTGTGCGGCTCTGGCTCACCAGAACAGCGATGTCACGCTGGCCACGTGACCCGGAAGTGTCTCCGGACAGCGCTGGCCCCTGGCCTCTTAAGTGAGATGGGCGCACAACCCCAGAGTCTGTCAAGACTGGCCCGTACGGGCAGGGGTACCTTTACCTTTACCTTTTTAGGTAATCAAGCCTTTGTCCCCCTCCAGTCTACCTGAGAAGCTCAGCTTGTAAAGAGCACACAGCTGGTTGCTCCAAGATCAAACCACATGACTCTCACGAGAAGTTTTGTAAGGAGAACTATATGAAATATTGCAGAAAAGATTTATGAGAATGGATTTTAAGTTATGGATTATTAAAAGTAATATTTAGGATAACAAATGTAAGATTAAAAGATGAGGTTTGGAAATCATTAGACGTGGTTGATGGAAGCCTCAGGCTAAAATAGCCAAAATGTTGTATAAGATGAGATGAGATGAGATGTTCTGTTTGGAAAATATATGTAAAAACTAATAAAAATATATACTGTATTTTTCGCCCTATAGGACGCACTTTTTCCCCTCCAAAAATGAAGGGGAAATGTGTGTGCGTCCTATGGGGCGAATGCAGGCTTTCGCTGAAGCCTGGAGAGCGAGAGGTGCGCACCGACACCTCTCGCTCTCCAGGCTCCAGGAAGCTATCCGCAAGCCTAATTTATTACTGCATATATATTCCGCCTTTCTGCCAAGCAGCTTAAGGTGACATCCCGCCTTCATTTAATTCCCACAGCAAC
The DNA here is from genome assembly GCF_964234715.1 of Podarcis melisellensis. Taxonomy (NCBI): domain Eukaryota; kingdom Metazoa; phylum Chordata; class Lepidosauria; order Squamata; family Lacertidae; genus Podarcis; species Podarcis melisellensis. The sequence goes on from NC_138537.1 coordinate 8,998,665, forward strand.
TGGCAAGGCAGGTTAGGCTGAGAGAGAGGACGACTGGCCAAGGTGAGCTTCACGGCTGCAGCATTTGAACTCTGGCCTCCCAGGTCCAAGTCTAACACTAACAACTAGGCCACACCAATCGCAGGGGGAATTACTAAAAAAAACCTGTTGGATTGCACAGAATTGGGGGTGGGGTGGGGGGGTAGCTGGATACTGCCAAAATATCTCCTGCAGAAATGCATTGGATTTTGTTGCATTTCCTCCCCTTTCAGGGAAATGATTCCATCTTGTACTTAACTCTGGATGTGCTGGAAACAGAATGCTCTGTATTATCTCGGAAAAACTGGTCATCTTGTGGAAACAGGCCGTTCTACGGCTATACAGTAAGTAACAACATCTCTACTCCTTCCGGCAGATCACAGATACTGCCGATACTCTGTGGCAGGCATAGGCAAACTCGGCCCTCCAGATGTTTTTGCTCTACAATTCCCATGATCCCTAGCTAACAGGACCAGTGGCCAGGGATGATGGGAGTTGTAGTCCCAAAACATCTGGAGCGCTGAGTTTGCCTATGCCCGCTCTATGGATATCAATGTTTTTGTGACTAAGGATATGTACTGTAGCTCTGGCACACGCCCACCACTGGCGTTTGAAGCTGAGCGTGCATGTCATTAGCCACAATCTCTATGTATTCTGTGGGCCCTTGAGAAATGCTACGGCTTGGTTCATTTTCCCTCAAACCGGCTTCCATCCAGCTTGAAAACGTATGCCATAGTTAAGCTGAGATGTGCACATTTGAGACAGCCACCGCACATGCACAAATGACTGCACATGCGCAGAGGACAGCTTCAGGCAACAGGAGTTTGCGGGGGTTGCAGGTGCAAGGACACAAATCAGGTAATGCGCATCAGGTGAAGACATTCTAAGCCCCTTGTTGATGTGTACAAAAAGGTAAAGATGTGACTTGAATCGCAGCAGCGGAAACAGACTTCCAGCGTTTTAAGTCATTAATGTGTACACAGCTTAAGAAAACTACAGTAACCGTCAGAGCAGGGAGGAAACATCCCTTGTGGCTTTTGGAAAAGGTGGGTGCTTGTATCAGAGCTTCTGACAGATGTCTGTCTTTTGCCTTCTCCAGGACTTTGGGCGATGTAAAGCTGTTGTGCAAATAAACCGGTTCCTTGAGGAAGAGAAACTGCATAGATACAACTGCACTATGAGCCCAGGTATTCATAGCTTCCAAATAAAGTGTCTGTGAACTCACGCAGGATACAGACAAAAAGATCATAGAATCCTAGAATCATAGAGTTGGAAGAGACCACAAGGGCCATCGAGTCCAACCCCCTGCCAAGCAGGAAACACCATCAGAGCACTCCTGACATATGGTTGTCAAGCCTCTGCTTAAAAACCTCCAAAGAAGGAGACTCCACCACACTCCTTGGCAGCAAATTCCACTGTCGAACAACTCTTACTGTCAGGAAGTTCTTCCTAATGTTTAGGTGGAATCTTCTTTCTTGTAGTTTGGAATCTTTGCTCCGTGTCCGCTTCTCTGGAGCAGCAGAAAACAACCTTTCTCCCTCCTCTATGTGACATCCTTTTATATATTTGAACATGGCTATCATATCACCCCTGAACCTCCTCTTCTCCAGGCTAAACATGCCCAGCTCCCTTAGCCGTTCCTCATAGGGCATCGTTTCCAGGCCTTTGACCATTTTGTTGCCCTCCTCTGGACACGTTCCAGTTTGTCAGTGTCCTTCTTGAACTGTGGTGCCCAGAACTGGACACAGTACTCCAGGTGAGGTCTGACCAGAGCAGAATACAGTGGCACTATTACTTCCCTTGTTCTAGATGCCATACTCCTATTGATGCAGCCCAGAATTGCATTGGCTTTTTTAGCTGCCGTGTCACACTGTTGGCTCATGTCAAGTTTGTGGTCAACCAAGACTCCTAGATCCTTTTCACATGTACTGCTCTCAAGACAGCATTACAGGGGAAGCTGCCTTATAACGAGTCAGATCATTGGGTCCATCTTGCTCAGAATACCAGGGCTGGGAACCATTTTGAGTCCATTGCCTGTGGAAAAACCTCCTAAGGGGCACATGGGTGCCAGGGATGGGTGGGTGCCAGAGGGGGAGAAATGGAACACTAGATGTGAGTCTTAGCCTTTGTAGACAAGGCTACATTCCAGACACAAAAGCAGGTGGTTTAGTCTAAAAGGACTCGCAGTGGCCCTATAGCCCTACCTAGAGATGCTAGCTACCTTTGAAGATGACCCAGAAACTACAGCTAATCCAGAATGCGGCAGCTAGACTGGTGTCTGGGAGTGGCCGCCAAGACCACATAATACCAGTCCTGAAAGACCTACATTGGCTCCCAGTACGTTTCCGAGCACAATTCAAAGTGTTAGTGCTGACCCTTAAAGCCCTAAACGGCCTTGTCCCAGTATACCTGAAGGAGCGTCTCCACCCCCATTGTTCAAACCGGACACTTAGGTCCAGCTCCAAGGGCCTTCTGGCAGCTCCCTCACTGCGAGGTTACAGGGAACCAGGCAGAGGGCCTTCTCAGTCGTGGCACCAGCCTTGTGGAATGCCCTCCCATCATATAACAAGGAAATAAACAACTATATGACTTTTAGAAGGCAGCCCTGTTTAGGGAAGTTTTTGATGTTTGATGTTTTATCCTGTTTTTAATATTCTGTTGGGAGCAGCCCAGAGTGGGTGGGGTATAAATGATTAATAATAATAATAATAATAATAATAATAATAATAATAATAATAATAATAATAGTTGTTGTTGTTATTATTATTAGGGATTGAACCTGGGCCTTTTCCATGCAATCCAGATGGTCTGCCACTGAACCACAGCCCTTAATTGTCATCATATGAATTATCATTTCGCCCAAGCTGATCCCAGTAGAAACCTCCCCCCCCCCTACTTTTCAACAGGTGCTGGCAGCAGACTTTGGTGATTGGGTAGGGATTTGTGATGTCAGAAACCTACTTTTCAGGACCATTTTTCAGGTTTAATTTTAAAAAAGCACCGTCTTAACTTTTAAAGGTATAAATGCAATATCTTTAAAAACACGGGCAGGTAATTCACCTGAAGAGAGAGAATCCACTGCTGAAGAGAATCGGGATTTGATACAGAGGAAGATACAGGGTGAGGGAAGTCAGGGATTAAAGGACGACACTGGGACATTGGACGTGCTATAAATCAATGACTTCACCCTGCATGTTAATTATAATCCCAGGCAACAAAAATACAATGCTGATAACTGCTCACTTTTCTCAGTTCCACCTGAACTATATGAGTGCAAGGATTGTCCAGTGAGGGTAACAGTCATAGAAGCCGCTGAAGAGCACATGAAGTACGCCAATGGGGTCTTGGAGCAATACAATCAGGACAGCAACCAGACGAATTATTACAAGGTGGAGGAAATAAAAAAAGTTTTCAGTGCGGTATGTATCAGTCTGCCCTGGAACTTAAATTGCTGCATACAAGTGAAGCTTTCCCCATCTCCCATTCATAGCGGTCAACCGTCCCTTATTTAGCAGGAAACTCCCTTATCCCAGCGCCATTTCCCGCTGCTGTCCCGGATTGATGATGTCCCGTAAATTTCCCGGGTTTCAAAGGAAGCAGCTCCTCTCCCTCCCTCCCTGTCGGCCAGGGACGAGGGAGGCTCCAACTGTGTTGTTTGGCTGCATTGCTCACCCAATAAGGAGTCTGAGAACAACTGGGGGGTGGAGCTTGCATGCCCTGTGCTGATCAAATCGGCTGTGTTGCCTGGGGACTCGCCTTTGCTCAGCGCTTCCCTGTGGTTTTCCTTGCTGCATCCCCTTTGCCAGGTTGCTGCGCTGTGGGAACCACCGCTTGAGGTTTCGTTTGGCTGCTGGTTGACTAAAATCCCTTATTTTGGCTGCTGATCCCTTATTTTCGAGGCTGCTGGCCCCTTATTTTCAAATCTGTAAGTTGACAGCTATGCCCATTTCTTTGCTAGGAAAGAGGCCATGTGCTCTTTTGTGTACTATTAGGATGGTGTCAAAGGCCCACAATGCTTGGCAAGTACATTCTCAGAGTTCACTGGGGCAAACCATGTCTATTCAGTTAATTTGACAGTGCAGAACTGGCACCGTTACAAAGGTGCCACGTAATGCTTGTTCCGCATGGAAAAGAAATGGATTTCTTTAGTGTGGTGGCACCTGCATTCTGGAGCTCAGTGCCTATTGACATCTGGCAGGCTCTGGGAGTAAACCCAAGGAAAAATCCATACCTTGCAGGAAATCTTCGGGAGGAAGAAAGGCCACAAGGAGTAAAGCCTACACAAATCTGGAGTGGAGTCCCTAAGACGGTTGGATGGCGCCCTTTACGCCCCCTACTGACAACTCCTGTGGCCAAGCTGGTGCTTTCCTTTGGACCACATCAGTGAGTCCGAGAGAGGGGTCTTCTTGTCTGGGCAGCCCAAGACCTCCAGACACACTGCCCAGGCTTGTGGCCTGGAGAGATTGTTGCAGTGCTTCTAATGCAACAAAAACAACACAGGAGGCAGCCATTCCAAGTTATGGGTCTTTGCAGCCACAGCAGGCGCTGTGATTCTGCAGCAGTTTGACTTCACCCCCGGAGGCATACTCCATTGTCAGATGCCAACAACAAAGGCACCACAAATGCACACTGTTCAGCGCCTGCTTCAATCACTTTTGTTTAGGGAAGCCCACAAAGAAGTTAGAAGTGTTTCGTTTTATGTTTTAATCATATTTTGACTATTTTTAAATACCTGCTTCCGACTGTTTTTAATCTACGATTTTAATGTTTTAATTTATATATTTGTAAACCTTTTAGAGGGGCAGTGATTTGGGGTTGTTATTGTTTTTTTACAATCATGTGATATATAATTTTTGGTAATTAATGAAATTCAGCTGGTTTAAATTTGCCGTGTAGCTACCAGGGGCCCAACGCAAATAGGAAAGGTGTGCCTTGGCATTTCAAATGGCTGTGCCACCTTCATCGTTCTGCCCGGACACTGAGGTCCAGCACTGAGGGCCTTCTGGCGTTTCCCTCACTGCAAGAAGCCAAGTTACAGGGAACCAGGCAGAGGGCCTTCTCGGTGGTGGCACCCGCCCTGTAGAACGCCCTCCCACCAGATGTCAAAGAGAAAAATAACTACCAAACTTTTAAAAGACATCTGGAGGCAGCCCGGTTTAGGGAAGCTGTTAATGTTTAATAGGTTACTGTATTTTAGTGTTCTGTTGGAAGCTGCCCAGAGTGGCTGGGGAAACCTAGCCAGATGGGCAGGGCATAAATATTATTATTATTATTATTATTATTATTATTATTATTATTATTATTATTTGGGCTCTTGCCTGGCCTTTCCCCTGCAGGTGGCTGATCGTACGGCGTACGTTGTTGAGTTTACCATCAAAGAAACCTCGTGCCCGAGAGCCAGTCTTGCAAAGAATATCTCGGCATGTGAATTTCTCCCTGACAGAACTGCGGTAAGCGAAGAGTCTAGCATAACCTCTGCAATGTGGCGCTTTCTGGGTGTTTTGAACTACAACTCCCAGCAGCCCCAGTTTGACAGGCTGTGGATTAGCTAACGCTAGAAGCTAAATCTTGAGGGGAAATATGAGAGGTTTCTAGACACACACTCACAGCTCTTCACTGCCTATCCAGGCAAGCAGGAGGCATTATCAGAGTTCAAGGATGCAATCCAGCACTTGAGGAGGGTGCAGAGGCAGGGGGTGTGGCCTGGGGAGAGGGTGTGGCCTAGTGAGAGCCCCAAGGGCCTGGTGGAGAGGTCTTGAGGTCCACATTTTGCCCACAGGCCTAAAGTTCCCCCAGGCTGATTTAAATGTCATCACAATTACAGCGTAACTCTTGCTCATAAATTTATTGACAGCTGCACGAATTACGATGGCTAGGAAGTGGAAGGGGCAAGCAGAATATAAAATGGAAGAATGGTATAAAGAGGTGTGGGATATAGCTATGAATGATTAATTCACATGTGCCATTAGGGTAAGACAGGGAATATGCAGGAGAAATGATTTTGAGGAGATATGGAGGGTGTCTGTAGAATTTGTACTGTTAAAACGGAAAGGGGTAAAACCATCGCAAGAGGTGTTGAAATTTTGGGAGGTTGGATAGTTACAATGGAATGGTCTCAGTGGTGTTGTGCACATTTTTATTCTTATTTGTTTATGATTATTACTTTGTCAAATAAATGTATAAAATGGAAATAAATGTATAAAAATAAAAAACAAAACAATTACAGTGTAAATCATGCAGAATAACAAACAAATCATCAGTAAAACAATTACAAATCTTCAGTAGAACAATCTTCTATAAAACACTGTTAACAAAACGACTAAGAAATAAGTTAAACTGCAGAACGACAAGAAACTACAAAGCGTTACAGCACTCGTAATCCACAAAACCAGGGCTTTTTTTTCCCAGCCAGAACTCACCAGAACTCAGTTCTGGCACCTCTCAGGTGGGCGCCATTGCCATTCTAAGAGAACAAGGGAGTTGTTCGTGGTGAGTTCTGGCACCTCTTTTTCTAGAAAAAGAGCACTGCACAAAACAATATTAGCAACATTAACAAACCAACAACCAAAAACAAACTAAGCGCTGTTGAGTTCACACACCCCCATGACTCACAGTCTTCCACTCTGTTCATCAAAGGACACAAACTCTCAATGTCTGTGGCAACAACTCCATACTGAAGGCTCTTAGAGCTGGAGGGATGGGCAAGGCAGGTGGAAAAAGCCATTGCCTGGTGGCCAGCACAACATCTCACTGTCTTTAAATGGTTTCCTTTCAAACTACATCTCTAAATGCATTTTCTTTCAAAATATATGCATGTTGACTTTTTTTTAACCTCCCTCCCTTGCCAAGGGCTGTTGGGGCCCTGGCTTTCTTAGGGATAACAGGATTGCACCTTTAGAAGCAAAGCTTAGGTCTCTCTGTTTGGTATCAATGGCTACCAGCCATGTGCTACCATAACTGTTGGAGACAGTGTGGGTCCTAATACTGGCAGCTGGGATCGCCAAGGGGAAGAGTTGCTGTGGTGCTCAGGTCCTGCCTGTGAGCATCTCAGGGGCATCTGGTCAGCCAGTGTGAGAACAGGATGCTTGTCTACCTGGGCCTTTTGCCTGACCCAGCAGTCTCTTCTTACGCCCCTGGAAAAGAATCTGCAGCACCATCTTTTCCCCTACGTCACAGCTGGCCGCGTCAGCAGTGCTGTGAGACAGCCCCAATCAGCTGGCAGGGTGGGTGTGCCACAAGTAATGTAATGCTGGAGCAGCCAGCCAGCACCCTCTTTCTCACCCCCTTCCCTGGATCTTGGGCTCAAGTGGCAGTAGGCATTGGGTGAGCCTTTGGTTGGAGGGGAGCTTGTGTTGGGTTGAAATAAGCGACAGACGAATGGCAAGTGTCATATAGGAGACATCTGCCGAGCACGTCTCGGGGAGTCCCTTTTATTGAATATTACAGCATTGCCACATATGTGCTTGCTGCTGATTGGTTAACACAAATACAATGCAAAGGTTGCATATAAGCATTAATCATCAATAGATTAAAGGTTGGGAAAGGGAACACAGAATTGGACAGGCGTGAAAACCTCCTTATTAAACTATTACTAGTGAATGATATAGCAAGACTTAAACTAACATAACTATCACGTTCCGTAGATGTGATCAATCATGCATTAAGAACAGGTCAGGGTACAATGTTTTCATGAACTCAATGTGAACTGAACATTCTAGGGTGAGGAAGAAATGCTTCAGCTTAGAACGGTTTGCCAGAGTCATGTGCAGAAGCAAAACTTCCCATCAAGCTTGTAGCCTTCGCCTGCCCCTCCTCAGTAAGGGTATCCTGTTAAAGGGATCTGGAGTGTGACATGCTGTCCGAAGCTCCTACAGGGACCCCTTGGGGTGCTGCCTCTTGTTAGAATTCCTCCTCCATGGTTGCAGTCATGGGATTTTTGTCTATCACATGACGGTATATGTTTTGACTCCACAGAGTGGGAAGTGATGGAGACAGGATGTTTGTGTTACTGTGTTCCGTGACGTGGGACTATTGTCCTTTGTTCTTTTTCCCTTTGCTGTCTGATGCTAGAGAGAAAGGGAGCCATGTTGCAGTGCTCCGTGTGTGTTTATATGTAAATAAAGTAGATTAGCCAAAATGCTGAGTTGCTGAGGTCTGTTACACAAGCTGCAAAGACTCTGCGGATCCCTAAATGTGCCGGTGTCTGTTGGCATTGGTCGCTGTGATGTTTGGGCTGAAGAAAGCTTATGAAGCTCCCGAACGATCGACCAGGAGGGAGAGAACATGCCAGTCGGGCATGTTTCTCTGCCAGGGTCCTACTCGAGTGTAGGACAAGCTCCTGACACCTCTATCATAGGTGTAAGTCATAGGACACCCCCTATCAGTGGTTTACCTTTCCATGGACTCTCTACAGATGGGCAGGAGTCAAGATGTAGCCTGACTTCACCCCAATGCCTAAGCCAAACTGCTCACATCTGTAACCAATGGAGTTGTGGCCTATTTGAACCTATAAACCAAACTACGCCGTGTCATTGTGTTTTATTGTTCTTCTGGGAACTTTGTGGCTCGGGTGCCTTGACACACAAAAGAATCTACAGCACCATCCAGTGCAGGGGCACAGATTCACACTGACATTTCCTCCTTCTCCGCAGCACAAAGGACTCTGCAGAGGAAAAGCCGTTAAGGAGTCGGATGCAAAAGATCCCAGTGTGATTGAAATAGAGTCCTGCGAAATCTACGATATTCAAGTAAGTCTATTCCCCTGCCCCCTGCTCCGTGGCTAAAGGGAGTGGCCTTCCCACCTACCTTTGAGTCAGGCTTCCTCAACCTCAGCCCTCCAGATGTTTTTGGCCTACAACTCCCATGTTCCCTAGCTAGCAGGACCAGTGGTCAGGGATGCTGGGAATTGTAGTCTCAAAACATCTGGAGGGCCGAGGTTGAGGAAGCCTGATTTAAGGCAAAGACAGAAGCAGGCAGCATCGACAGAAACAAGCGCACCACCTTGCCTCCATAGTTGAGGGGGCCGGTGCCTGCAACATGCGCAAGTGACGTCAGCACGCCACAGGACGGGCTGATGTCATGCGCCATGTGCCGTGCTCGCACTGTGGACGCACAATGAACTGCGTGCTGATGGCAGTTGTGTGACGGTGTGCAATTAAGGTAAGCATGTTACACAGCATGCACACACAGCCGCTGCAGGTTTTTTGGGGAAGCAGAACATTGAAGGGGGGAACATTCAAGGACACCATCTGTGCAGCATAAACCAATCCACCAGGTGGTGGCAGAAAATTTAGGTGCACTGCATTTACAGTGGAACTTTTGTTTTCGAACCTAATCCGTTCCAGAAGTCCATTTGACTTCCAAAATGTTCGAAAACCGAAAATCAAAGGGCTGTCAGCAAATCGAATGGTGAAAATGGAAGAACGCACGGCGGAGGCCGTTTCACATCCGAGGCAGTTCGAAAACAGAAGAATTCACTTCCAGGTTTTCGGTGTTCAGCTTCTGAATCATTCAGCAGCCGAGACGTTCGAAAACCAATGTTCCACTGTACTTCCGTTCAGAAGTGGCAATAGCAAATTTTTATTCCACCCAGCAGAGAGCACCAAAGAGGTTCCTATACTGTGCTTTCTTTTGGTCTCTAGAGTTTCAGTGAATAGGAAGTACAAGCTGCTAATGTGGCTCACATTAATTGGAGATTTTGCAAAACAAAAACAAAAAACTCAGCAGAACTCAACAACTTTGTGAAAAAACATTCAGCAACTTTTGGAGAGGACGAATGGGAGGCTGCTGTTTCATGGTGAGCGCGATAGCAGCCCAAAGTCCAAGGGCTGACAATCTACACCCAAGGCAAAAAAAAAAAAGAGTTGGGTGCATTCGCTGGTGCAATGAAAATTGTGAAAGGTTCGTAAGCTAACTCCTTTTCTTTCTTTCTTTCTTTCTTTCTTTCTTTCTTTCTTTCTTTCTTTCTTTCTTTCTTTCTTTCTTTTCTCCTTTTGCTTCCCGTTCTCATGTGTGCTGCATGCACACCTGGTGGCTGCGCTCCAGGATACAGGAAAAGGTTGCCATGTGTGCAGGCACACATGCAGGCACCCGCCGCATGGGCGCCATCACAACCATGACCACCACCACCATGGTCCTTGTCACCATCATCACCGTCACAGCTTCGGACCTCACCATGGGCATCACAAACATCATGGGCATCACAGGCATGGGCATGGGCATCATGGGCATCACGGGCATGCAGGGCCCAGAGGTGACCACAATTGCTCTGAAGAATATCCTGACTTTCCCCCTCCTCCAGGACCTTGCTACCCTCCTCCACCCCCTGGCGGACCACACCATTTCCCCCCTCTTAACGGTCCCCCACCTCCTCCAGGGCCACCACATGGGCCTCTCTGCCATCCTCCTCCCCCTCCTGATGTCCCCGACGATCGTCCCACATCTCCCCCAAATCAGCGGGTTCGTAGGCATAGCGACCACCACAAGCGCTGTCACGGCCCCAGGTGTCGTATGAGGTCAGCTGGGAGAAGAGGAGGAGGATCCTCTGAAGAGCACAGTTCCTTTGAAGACCACCACCCTTTCCACGGCAGCAAAGCCGGGTCGGTCTACTACATCCCAGTTGCGAGTCCAAGCAATGTCCTCCAAGTTCCTGGGGCAGATTTCTTTGGTGGCCCAGACAGTCAGCAGGGAGGCCACAGGGGGCCGCCTTTGTGCGGCAAAGGACTTCGCCAGAAACCAGCGCTGCAGCCATTCCCAGAACCTGATTCAGAATCAAAATCATGCCCAGGGAAGCCCAAGTATGAGCGGCCGGGCCTTTTGTCTTTGTATCCACAATGAAACACATTCCCATTAAGCCGAAGTGTTTCTGTAACTACATAGCTCCACAGCCTTCAATAGTGAAAAATAAAACATCTCTATACACAAAACAGTTTCTTTTATTCTGAGAGGGAATGAGCATTTGTGGAAAGAGCCTTCCTAAGGTATGTCTCAAGCAGAAAACCTATGTTTGGTTTGTTGGTTTTATTAAATTTATATATCAGCCTTCATCATAAGATCTCAGGGCAGTTCACAGAATAAAATACAGGATGAAAACGTGAGAATAAATAAAACGAAACAGCACAACACACACACTCTTCCCACAGACACATTTAACCAGCCAAAAGTCTGGCTGAAGAGGAACATTTTCGTCTGGCACCTAAAAAAATATAATGAAGGCACCAGGCGAACCTCCCTGGGGAGAGCATTTCATAGATGGGGAGCCACTACACAGAAGGCCCGTTCTCGTGTTGCCACTCTCTGAACCTCATGTGGAAGAGGCACATGAAGAAGGGTGGGGGGAGATGATGAGTGCAGAATCCAGGACGGCTCACTCCATCTTCCATATGACAACCCTTTAGATATTTGAAGATGGCTATCATATCTCCTCTCAGTCTCCTCTTATCCAGGCCAAACATACCCAGCAACTTCAACTGTTCCTGTAATGGTTCTAGGGGTTGCTCGTGCGTAAGTTGCCACCACTCCTGGCTAGGTTACCTGGTTGAACCCTTTCTGTCTGGACAGCCCTTCATTTTGTGGCTGTCTCAGTCGCTGGCAGAATCCGTCAGTGGGCGTTTCTTGAACTTCTTCCAGCAAAGAAGTTCTTTGACGCCAAGTCTCCTCCTACTCTCCCTGCGCGGAAGTCTTCTGCACAGGGAGGGTGTGGGCAGCGGAGGACCTGTGGTCTCCTCGCTGGTCTCCGGTGAAGAGTCCTGGAGTCTCCTCTCCGATTCCCCCATCTGCTCCCCTTCTCCACTGGTGTTACGCTGATTTCCTTCCCCAGCAGATGGGCTGCCTCTCTCCCTACTGGGACCCTCTCCGGCATCCCTCTGGAGCCTTCCCTCCACCTCTAGCTCCAATGGCAGTTCCCTGACAGTTCCTCATAAGCCTTGGCTTCCAGACCTTTTATCATCTTGGTTGCCCTCCTTTGCGCCCATTCCAGCTTATCAATATCCTTCTTAAATTGCGGTGCCCACAACTGGACACAGTATTCTAGGTGGGGTCTGGCCAAGGCAGAAAAGAGCATTACTATGACTTTCCTTGATTGGGACACTATACTTCTGTTGATGCAGCCTAGAATAGCCTAAGGTTTTCTCTCTTTTTTTTTGCCGCTGCATCACACTGTTGACTCATGTTAAGTTTGTGTTCTACTAAGATCCCCAGATCCTTTTCACATGTACTGCTGGCAAGCCAGGTGTCTCCCTTCTTGTGTTTGTGCTGGTGGCTTTATCTTGCCTAAGTGCAGAACCTTACATTTGTCCCTATTGAAATTCATTCTGTTAGTTTGGGCCCAGTTCTCCAATCTGTTAAGCTTATCTTGAATTCCAATTCTGTCTTCTGCAACAAGTTGCTACTATTGCTTCTTCGTATATACAGCCCTTCACATTTGGGGATCAGTTTACTTGTGAGATTGCCTTACCCATATAGGCCCGTGCAACTGCTTTGATCTGAAGAATTGGCACTGTTACAGGTGCAAATATTCATTCTGCAATTTTAAATAATCCGTACTTTACTGCAGCAGCATCTACACTTTGGAACTCTCTGCCGATTGAAAACAGGCAGGTGCCTTCCCCTTTACTCTTTTTGGCACCTGCTTGAAACATTGTCGGCCTACGTGGAGAGGTGTTTTAATCTCTTTTGCTGTTAATTTCAATTATCTTTAAATGCTTTTAGTTTTGTTTGTTTTTTAATCATTTTAAACAAACTGGTTTTATTGATCATTGTAATATTATAAACCACTCAGAAGTTTTGTTGCAATCAATCGGCCTTCAAATTTTAGTGAAATAAATAAGCAAATGCCAAGGTAAACAGGTACCAGGTGTGTATCTAAGGGAAAGCATCCCACAATGGCTGCCTATTCAGCCAGGGACCTGCATCTCTTCCCTAAGTCATTTTCTTGGTTCTCACCTCCTTGGCAAACTTGCATTCTCTGAAGGATGGTGTTACAGAGGGGGAAAGGTCCCCTTTGGGGGCTGGAACATGGCCTCTTGGTTTGTTTTCCTGAGGTTCCACCTCAGCTTTCTCTGTACGCATCTAAGTTTTGAAATCGGCATATTCACCATAAGACTGCAGAATGTTCTAGGGCGTACAAAACATGACCTAGAGCTGGTAATCTTTGTTCTGACCCTAACATCCTGAGGTTCGCCCTGTAACCAGAGCGGCAGGTGAACAAACGTGGTGTCATCACAGTGCAGGGCTGCCTCTTTAAAAAGAAAACAGCAGATGTTTGGATAAACCCAAAAGGTTGTTTGCACTGTACACAGGGAGCGACAAGAGTCCATCAAGCCCTCCTGCCCTCTTTCTGCTTGTGCTTGATTAACTTAAATCAAAAGAAGGCTGCTCCAGTCTTCCACGGCAAGGCATTTCCCCGTCAGGCTTTTAGAGAGCCTTTTCTCTCCCTTTTCCTCTCCCCAGGTTTCAGGACCTTCTTCCTCGCCTGGACATGGGGCTCTTCATTCTGTTAGCCTTTGCCTTCTGCTGCTGCCATGCCAGCCCTCTCCAAGGCCAGAAGGTAGACTGCGATGATCCTGGGGTCTTTAACGCGGTGGATCTAGCCCTGAAGGAACTGAATCGAGGCATAACTAGTGGCAACAAATATGCACTCAGTGTAGTCCTTGATGCCAGCAAAACAGTAAGTAGATTCTGGAAAAGCAGAAAAATCATCTCTGATTATTAATCTTCTCATGCAAGGACTATTAATTTGTTCTACAAGAAGACATTTCCTACAAATCAATGGGATCGGTTGCAGTAGGGGACATCTGCTCACGAGCCAGGAGTGCTAATTTTCTCTATCTCCTATCGTTGTTGCTCTCATATAGTTCTCTCTCTCTCTCTCTCCTTAATATTGAAGCACTCTAACTAGTATAAAATTAAATGAGCACCAATTACAACTCCATTTACTGAATATTTCAATTGTATTAATATCACTGCATAGAGCTCACGCCGGACTTCAGAAAGTGTTCACCCACAGAGTTTTATGCTGGTAACTTGCAACTTACATGAGGGTCCGGTTCCGTGGGTACATGCAAGTACGCAAAAATGCGTAAAGCCAGAAATTCCGGGAACACCACTCCCCAGCAAGGTGGAGGGGTGCTTTCCCAGTTTTGTCTTTTTCTAAACCTTTAGTCCTTTTTTTAAGCACCTCTCACAATTTGATTAATACCTCCACTCAGTAGCTGACGATTGTGGGGTGAGAAGGCAGTGCTCAAAGAACCACCCATAAGTTGCATGGTTGCTGTTTACCGGGAGGTAGTATTTAGTTTTAGCATTATATTCCATCTTTCCTCCTGAAGGAGCCTAGGGTGGCAAGGGGGGGGGGAGGGCAAGGCAGCAGGAAGGATGGCATGGTCCAAGTATAATGGCAAGAAGTGCCAGATTGGCTCCAGTGTCAATCTCATTGCTGCCTCTCCTCCTCTAAGGCAACAGTGTGACCAGTTAAAGGTCAGGTGAGCATCAGCATCCACTACTGCCTTTGCTCTAGGCCCAGATTTCATTGTTATTATTACAGTAGTACCTCCGGTTACGTAACCCTCTGGTTACATAATCTTCAGGATGCGAAAGCAGCAAACCCGGAAGTATTTGACCAGGTTTCGCCACACACGCATGCGCAGAAGCGGTCCTCAGATTGCGGAAACCTTGGGATCTGACTGGACCTCCAGAACGGATCCCATTTGCAACCAGAGGTACCACTGTATTATTAATTGAAGTTGTATTGGCAAACTGGCCAAAATGTATAAAAAAAACCCTCAAATGTTTGTTGGAGATTTAAAAAGGGGGACGGTACCTTCATGCACATGTGGTGGGACTGTGTGAGGATACGATAATTTGTGGATACAATATACAACAAGCTCAAAAAGATCATTAAATTCTCCTTTAAAAAAAACCCAGAAGCTTTTTTGTTAGGCATTATGTCCACTGAAATCCAAAACAACTTTAGAACCATCTTTATGTATGCAACTATGGCGGCTAGAATTTTAGTAGCAAAAAACTGGAGATGTGGCTCAATTCCTACAAAGCTTGACTGGCAGGTGAAGATGATAGAATACTTGGAACTTGCAAAAAAGACTGGGAGAATAAGAGGAAACTCAAACCAGAAAGTGTGTAAAGAATGGATAACATTTAAAGAATATCTAAAACTATAAATGTAGAAAAATTTCTGGATATGTAACAGATATAACAGGAAATGCGTAAAGTTTAACAATGAGGTGAATCGGAAGTCAAAATTGTGTGTAATGTTAGATGCTATGTTGTTCATTAATGTTTAGTTGTCACTGAGGTATTGCATTTGTTTGTCTGTGTTGTTATATGTAAATTGTTTTGCAATAAAGTTTAAAGGTGGGGGAGAATTTATATACTGCCCAATACCAGGGGGGTCTCACAGAATAAAATCTATGTTTCTAGGCCTATGTGAGTGAGTGTTTTAAAGACAAAAAGTTCCAATGACTTTACTTAAAAGGTAAAGGGACCCCTGACCATTAGGTCCAGTCGTGACTGACTCTGGGGTTGCGGCGCTCATCTTGCTTTATTGGCTGAGGGAGCCGGCGTACAGCTTCCAGGTCATGTGGCCAGCATGACTAAGCTGCTTCTGGCGAACCAGAACACCGTTTACCTTCCCGCCGGAGCGGTACCTATTTATCTACTTGCACTTTGATGTGCTTTCGAACTGCTAGGTGGGCAGGAGCAGGGACTGAGCAACGGGAGCTCACCCCGTCGCGGGGATTCGAACCGCCAACCTTCTGATCGGCAAGTCCTAGGCTCTGTGGTTTAACCCACAGTACCACCTGTGTCCCTTAATGACTTTACTTACCTTCCCTTTAAATATGTTTTAGATCAGACTGTCCTTCCCAGAGAGGCTTGCTCGCTTGGTACTACCCTTTATGGTCATTTTGGTGCTAGGTGAAGACTTTTAAAAATTATTCCCTAGCTTTTTAAAAAAACAGAAAACCTGAGATTTTAACAAATCTGTGATTTTAGTATCGTGAGGTACTGTTTTCACATGCTGTGCATTGATCTGCTTTTACATTTTTCTCTGCTCAGCACCCCAATGCTGCAATGCTATGGTATTTTTGCACTGCGTTTTTACCGTATTTTTCGCACCATAGGACACACTTTTTCCCCTCCAAAAATGAAGGGGAAATGTGTGTGCGTCCTATGGTGCGAATGCAGGCTTTCGCTGAAGCCTGGAGAGTGAGAGGGGTCGGTGCGCACCGACCCCTCACGCTCTCCAGGCTTCGCGGACCTCTTCGCAAGGAGCGGGAGCACTCCGGCTCCTTGCGGGGAGTTGCCAGCATGCCGAAGCCTGCGCGCGCTGAGCTCAGCGCGCCCAGGCTTCGCGGACCTCTCCGCAAGGAGCCGGAGCGCTCCGGCTCCTTGCGGGGAGTTGCCAGCATGCCGAAGCCTGCGCGCGCTGAGCTCAGCGCGCCCAGGCTTCGCGGACCTCTCCACAAGCAGCGGGAGTGCTCCCACGGCTTGCAGAGAGCTGCCTGTTTGCGGGCTGGGGTCGGGGGAAGCTCGAGCTTCCCCCGCCCCAGCCCCGCGCCTGGGGGGGGAAATAATTTTTTTCCCTTTATTTCCCCCCAAAAAAATGGGTGCGCCCTATGGTCCGGTGCGCCCTATGGTGCGAAAAATACGGTAATTGTATTCTGACATTTCGTGCCAGGAGCTGCCCCCAAGGACCAAGTCTTTGGGTGGCTTTCTATTAATATTGTAAATAAGTAAGTAATTTGACTCCGCATTAGAAATAGTCGCTGCATAGTTGTGGGATGGAATTCCACAAGCATTGTGTGATGAATTGCTTCTTATTGTAAGACCAAATTGCTGCAAATCAGTTTCTCTGAATGACTCCAAGTTCTTTGGTATTGTGAGAGGGACTCCAATAATCCCACTCTTTTGTGACACTTCTGAATGACACACCAAGGCGGCTGCTTCTAGCTGAACTTTGCTTCCCATGAAATTACATGCTTTGGGGTTCTACAGTAATACATTGGTACCTCAGGTTACAGATGCTTCAGGTTACAGACTCCGCTAACCCAGAAATAGTACCTCTGGTTAAGAACTTTGCTTCAGGATGAGAACAGAAATCACGCAGCGGCAGCAGCAGGAGGCCCCATTAGCTAAAGTGGTACCTCAGGTTAAGAACAATTTCAGGTTAAGAACGGACCTCCAGAACGAATTAAGTTCTTAACCTGAGGTACCACTGTACTGAAATTAATATGATTTTTTGAGCTGAAGTTGATGCTAACATAGGAGAGATTTGGCTCATATCTATCTATCATCTTTCTATCATCTATCTATATCTATCTATCTATTTATCTATCTATCTATCATCTATCTATCTATCATCTATCAATCTATCATCTATCTATTCATCCATCCTTAATTTATTCTAGAATATAGGCATTGCTGCTCTGCTGGCATTTCTTAAATGGATCGTTCAAACCCATCTATTATTGATGGACTAATTAAGCATAAAAGCTTTCTTGTACAAGAGACTGGTGTCACTCTGGTTTCAAGCACAGTGGGTAGGGCTTGCCATCGTAGGAGAAAACAGCACGTAGCTTTATCAAAGCAGCCAAATATTGATGTTGAGGTGCGGCAAGCGCAAGTCTGGATGCAGCTGTAGATCACACAGTGTGTCGACCGCAGCGGAATTTGGAACAAGTCTTCTGCTTGGAAAGTTCACAACACGCCGGCTGAAGAGCTGGCTTTGTTTACAGAGGTTAAATATTCCCATCAGTTACCTTTCATTTATGAAATGTTTGCTCTGCTTTGCTCCTTGCGGACAACGGTTCAAAGAATGCTTAGCTGAAAGGGCTGTTTCACGGCATGTAGCAAAGAAACACAGCAGTGTGCTGGGTCCAGTTTCATTCTGTTGCTTCTGTGTTAACTCGGCACAAATTGCTGCAGTTGAGTTAATGAGTCTGGGTGCTGTGTCCGATTCTGCCGTTCCACACGCGCAACACACTTCTGCTTGTGCAACTCCTCTCTCACACAATCTCCCCTATGCACAATCAAAATCTGTTCCAGAGGATTGAGGGACCTTCTGGAGCAGATTGGGGGAGAGGGCACAGAGAGAGGAGAGGAAGGGAAAGCCCTGTTGTGAAAGCAAAAATATTTATTTATTTGAAGCATTTCTAAAGTGCTTAATATTTTTTTTAAAATCTGTAAGCGGTATACAAAAATGACACATAATAAAAACAACATCAGATAGAGAGATAGATGATAGATGATAGATTGATCGAGCGATAGATAGATAGATAGATAGATAGATAGATAGATGATTGATAGATAGATAGATGATAGATAGATAGATAGATAGATAGATAGATAGATAGATAGATAGATGATAGATAGATGATAGATAGATAGATAGATAGATAGATAGATAGATAGATAGATGATAGATAGATGATAGATGATAGATAGATATAGATAGATAGATAGATAGATAGATAGATAGATAGATAGATGATAGATAGATAGATGATAGATTAGATAGATAGATAGATAGATGATAGATAGATATAGATAGATAGATAGATAGATAGATAGATGATAGATAGATAGATAGATAGATAGATAGATATAGATAGATAGATATAGATAGATGATAGATAGATAGATAGATAGATAGATAGATAGATAGATAGATGATAGATAGAGATAGATAGATAGATAGATAGATAGATAGATAGATAGATAGATAGATAGATAGAGATAGATGATAGATGATAGATAGATGATAGATAGATGATAGATAGATGATAGATAGATAGATGATAGATAGATAGATAGATATAGATAGATGATTGATAGATAGATAGATGATAGATAGATGATAGATAGATAGATAGATAGATAGATAGATAGATAGATAGATATAGATAGATAGAGATATAGATAGATAGAGATATAGATAGATAGATAGATGATAGATAGATAGATAGATAGATAGATAGATAGATAGATAGATAGATAGATATAGGTAAAAACAGGATTCAGAAATTATGGGCTCTGATCTTAAGTGTCAGGGAATTACGAAGCAAAAGAATAAAACCTTCAAGAGATATCTGAATACATCTGATATAGGCTATGTTTTGGGATGTGCTGTCATGTTCTTTCTTATGTGTAGAGGATTTTTAATTTTTCTTTAAAGAGAAGTGTATATTATTTATTTCATCTGCAAATTGCTTCCCATAAGGCATTCCAAAGTGATTTAGCATCAGGCTATGAGATTCCCCCACATGTAATGGGGCTACCTAAACACAGGTTTATCACTCCATTTGCCATTTTCAAAAAACTAGGCCTTACAGCAGGGGGCACCAACCTTTTTGGACCAGTGAGTACATTTTGAATTTGAATTTTGATGAAGTGCTGCCTTCTACAATTCTATGAACAGAATGGGTGCTCCCACCCACCCCCCTGCTTAACCGCAGACAACTTCAACCTTACTAAGAGAAATGTCCTGCTGGTTTTGACTGTGGCGCACATTGTTTTCATTGGGTTTTCTTCGAGTAAAACCGGGCTGGACACGATCTTAAAACACAGATGAAATCGGCAGCACCTTCGAAACAAGCATAGGCGACTGAATCGTATGTCCGGATTAGGCTTGCGGAAAATAATGATAAAGGGTTTTAGATACTTCTTCCACCTCCAAGTCCTCTTGCACACCCAAAATATGCTCTGGAGGGTCCCCCCAACCCTCTAGAGCAGATGGCGGGCGGGTGTTTGCAAAGAAGCTATAGAGGGGAGGAGAAAAAGAAGTTGGTTTGTGGGACCCTTCAACATCACGGTCACAATGCAGGTTACAACAATTTAAACGTGGTTCTAGGAGTCCGTTCAACTCCCGAAACTGTTCAGCAACCAAGGCGCAGCTTCCGTTTGGCTGCAGGAGCTTCCTGAACTCAAGTGGAAGCTAATAATAATAGTAATTTATTATTTATACCCCACCCATCTGGCTGGGATTCCCCAGCCACGCTGGGCGGCTTCCAACAAAACACTAAAATACAATAACCTAAGCTGTGTTAGATGTTCAGCTTCTGAAAAACCAGAAGACTTAATTCTGGGTTTGCGGCGTTCGGGAGCCTGGGCGTTCGAGTACCAAGGTACCACTGTACCAAAAACAGTTCAAAACTAAATACAGTGATGAATTCGGAGTATTTACTTAATTCTCATGAATATTGATCCAAGGGTAGCAGCACAGGGTATGTGTTTGATATATGGTAATTCTATTTTGATATTTAATTTGATTGGGAAAGTCTTTATCAACCTCCTCTAAACTGAAGCCATGGGGTTTTTTTAGACTCTAGGGCCATCTTCCCCAGTTAGCATGGCCCAATGGTCAGGGATGAGGAGATCAGTGGACGAAAACATCTGAAGGGCCCCATGTAAAAAGTTGATTTAAATATTCATTTTACTATGCAACTCCCTCTTTGGATATTTAGGTGTAGTAATTTCAATTTGTCTATCACTGGTTGAACAAAAGCACTGAAGTATTCTGAACAGAAGCATTTAAAATGTAAAAAAAGAAAGCAAGCTGAGAATACACTATCTACCAAACAAAATTTCTTGCACACTTTTAGGAAAATGGGTTTCCGGCAGAAAAGAGCCTGGTCATTTATGATCCTGGGGAATAGGCCTCATTTAAAAGGCTGCACATATTAATAAGTCATTAAGAAATCCTTCTGAAAACGATCTTCCTGGCTCGCTGTGGAAATGATGAGCACTTACATAAATGTTTTCTTCAGCCAGGCCCTGGCCAAAATTACATTGTGACATATCAGCTAAAGAAAACCTCTTGCGTTGCTGGAGATGCGACTCCCTGGCAAAACTGCGAGTTCATGCTATTATCGGAGGGAGTAAGTATCTATATTTTCTCTCTAAAATGTATGTATAATTTAGCGCAAACGTGGTGGGAAGGTGCCACAGGAAAGGGCAACAGACACAGCATACCCGTCAACAGTCCCAATTGCTGATTGGATCAGACCAAAAGACGCCCATTTTATTATTATTTTGTCTCATGCTGTGGTGCAAGTCAGCTGATCTGCGCCAGAGTGCCGGGCCAAAGGGCTATCGTTTTTTGGGTGTCTCATGTTCTTGAAGGAATCCCCTGGTTTCCACAAAAACTGGAAACCAAAAAAACAAGCGTCCCAATTTTGATCAGCGGGATGTTGGAGGGTATTCAGTGTTAGGATATAGTTCCATTCCACCTTAAAACGGTTTGTGTATCACATGCCTGTTTACTGCCAGCACTGTCTGCTGGGAACTTCTGTTGTGTGTTGCTTTTGCTATGTGGCTGTTTTTGCTGGACACGAAGGCAAGCAGTCATGTTTTCCTTTGTTCCTGGACTACGCTGAATAAATGCTGTCAATGATGCTTGCACAACTCTCTCTGTCTGCCTCTTCCGTTGTGGATGATTTAAACACTCTGCTGACAGAGTGTGCACGGGTCTCGGAACGTATCTGAGGCTCGTGTCACTGACTGACTGATGCCCCCGTCTCCCCAGCAGTATCCCACCATGCAGGAGTGCCCATGTGGAAATGCGTTACACAGAACATGGGAGAACTGTGCTCTGGGTACAGGTGGCACCGACATCTTTAGCAGGGATTCCAATGATGAAATTGTGTTGGTTGCCCAAGCATGCAAGCTACAGTGTGTATGACCCTTTGCTTGTATGTACAACTCACAAGCGTGTATTGCTCTCAGTGCTTTCCAAATCTCACTTGCTGTTTCAAGGTCTCGCACATGAGATAACTGAGACTTCTCTAAACTCAAAATTAAATTGGCATAGGCTTTGTCCTCCAGCCTTTGGTCTGCTTCATCTACTTCTTCATCCTCATCTTTTACAGGAGGGTTAACAATAACAGCCCAACATTGTTCTTTCCTTAAAAACGCCTGCATTTGTAAACTCCATGACATATAATTGGACTCTCTCAGTTTCTCTGCTGGAAAATACAGTTCCACGAGTCTCTTCGTCTTACGGTTTTTTCGTCTTGCGAAGCAAGCCCATTAGCGGCTTAGCGCTATTAGCGGCTTAGCGGGCTTAGCGGATCAGCTGATAAGCGGCTTAGCGGCTTAGTGGATCAGCTGATAAGCGGCTTAGCGGATCAGCTGTTAAGCGGCTTAACGGATCAGCTGTTAAGCGGCTTAGCGGCTTGACGGATCAGCTGATAAGCAGCTTGGGGGAAAGGGGGAGGGGAAAACCCCCGCAGGAACTCGCAAGACATTTTCGTCTTGTGAAGCAAGCCCATAGGAAATTCGTTTTGCGAAGCACCTCCAAACGGAAAGCCCTTTCATCTAGCGGGTTTTCCGTCTTGCGAGGCATTCGTCTTGTGGGGCACCACTGTAGGAAGCTCCTCCTTGAGCTCCAGCTCCAAGTTCAGCCATGGCGCCACCCAGCTTCCAGCTTTCCACTCAGTCCTTACTCACACGTGGCTTGAAGCAATGTTCGGCTCCTGGTCTCAAACACGCTCTCTGCCAACGCCTTCACACAGCCAGCTGCTTGAGAAATGCTGAGTTGCTTCCAGTCTCTGGGTTCTTTTCACACTCTGTCTCTGCCCACTCAGGACTAGGTCCATAACCTATTGGAGGGGGGTTTTCAACTGGTGGCAGAGGACAGACTGTGACTCCAGGAGACAGGTGTAAAACCAAACTTAAACGAAGACTTTATTACAAAACAACAAACAGAAATGCTGGTGGGTGTTATTCCTGCAGGCAGGGGACAAACTGCAGCTTTTTTCTTTTTGTAGCCACGGCCAGCTGCAACCAATTAACCCAGAGTTTACAGAGACTTCTTAAAGGTACACACGTTTCTGTGCAGAACGTCTCCCAACATGAAGGACACATACCTAATGTCAAGAGACATAACAGCAGTATCCAAGATGGAAATGGAAGAGAAGCGCTTGCTGGATCCGACCAGAGGCCCATCTAGTCTAGCTTTTTCTCCTTGCATTGGCCAATCAGATGCATAAGGGAAGCTCAGTGTGGAATAAGGGCTTGTGTACATCAGAAAGCTGATCCGCGTGAGCAAAAAAAAAAATCCTACCAACTGCTAGATTGTGGTGCTGCTATTGATATATTTACTGCTGAAAAACCCAGAGATTCATTTCCATGCTAATTCCATCCTTACAGGGATCAATATATTCGCCATTAGCACTACATCAGACTACATCCACACAGGGTTTTTTTCAAATAACTAAGCAAGATTATCCCTGCTTCGAAGTACTTGGTCATTCAATTGTGAATTACGGTTAAGCAGTTCTCCAGCAAACATTAATCTTTTAAAATAAATAAATGAAACCACCCACAATGGATTTTTAAAAAACATATTTGCAGCATTGATCCATTATATGATCAATTTTCCTTTATCGCGTGCTTTCAACTAACTTTCAATGTGAGATTAATCCTTTTCGGAAACAAATCACACGATATCACCTCAGGATATCGTTTTGGGTAAAGAACGCCTGCTTGGATTAGTTCTGGATGAGAACATTAACAAATGATAGTTTCCAAAGAAGGAGTTGGCTAAATCAGCTTCAAATATCAACGCTAAATTATACACCTAGTTTTCCATTTACACACAGTCTGCCTGAAGGCAACTGAGGCGATGTTTGAACACAGCCTGAAACAATAATAAAATAGAGGGCCATAGAATAATTTTGAAACATCAGTTAAATGTCAACGGCAACTAGAGATGGGGAAAGATTTTTATTCGGTCCACTTTTTAAAACAAAAATGACCTAACTTGTATAATAATAATAATAATAATAATAATAATAATAATAATAATAATTTATTTATACCCCACCCATTTGGGTGGGTCTCCCCAGACGCTCTGGGTGGCTCCCAACAGAATATTAAAACACGATGAAACATCAAACATTAAAAAATTCCCTAAACAGGGCTGCCTTCAGATGTTTTGTAAAAGTCAGATAGTTGTTTTATTTCCTTGACATCTGATGGGAGGGCGTTCTACAAGCCAGGTGCCACTACCGAGAAGGCCCTCTGCCTGGTTCCCTGTAAATTTGCTTCTCTCAGAGAGGGAACCACCCGAAGCCCCTCAGCGCTGGACCTTAGTGTCCGAGCTGAACGATGGGCGTGGAGACGCTCCTTCAGATATACTGGGCCAAGGCCATTTAGGGCAGGCTTTCTCAACCTCTGCCCTCCAGATATTTTTGGCCTACAACTCCCATGATCCCCAGCTAGCAGGACCAGTGGTCAGGGATGATGGGAATTGTCGTCTCAAAACATCTGGAGGGCCGAGGTTGAGGAAGCCTGGTTTAGGGCTTTAAAGGTCAGCATCAACATTTTGGATTGTGCTCAGAAACGTACTGGGAGCCAATGGAGGTCTTTCAGGACCAGTGTTATATGGTCTCAGTGGCCACTCCCAGTCACCAGTCTAGCTGCCATAAGAATAGAAGACTCTGCTGGTTAAGCAAATGGCCTATCTAGTCCAACATTCTGTTTTTACAATGGCCAACCAGTTGCCTATTGAAAACATGCAAGGAGGAGCCAAGCAGAAGAACACTCTCCCTTCTTGCAGCTTCCAGCAACTGCTGTTGAGATGCATAACTGCCTCCAACCGTGGAGGCAGAGAATAGCTGTCACGTCTAGTAGCCTAAACTAATGCACAGATCGGAGTGTAATTATTAGGGCTCTGCCCCTGATTCAGCTGAAGCCCTAATCCCACACCAGATCAGGTTGATCTGGGCTCCGGCTGAATCCAGTTGAGATGGCTTTCGGTCAGTCACCTGGGGTTGCCAAAAGGCAGGGCAGTTGGGTGGGAGGGGAGAAGGAGAGACAAACAGCCTCTGCAGGGTTTGCCGCAGGGAACTGGCAAAGCAACACCCAGCAGGATTGAACCCTCTACTCACCAGCTGGTGATTGGAAGGTACGAACGTGCTCTCTGCAGTGTGATAAGGAGGAAGGAGACCTGTAGCATCTCCATCTTCCCCTCCCAGCTCCCAATCATAGGCTTGCCATACGTCAGGAAAATTCCTGACATGTCCTGGTTTTTGGATGTAAAAATGGCGTCCAGGATTTTGCTGAATCGGCAAAATGTTAGGGAAAACCCAGGTGTATGGCAACGCGGTGGGAAAAGCAGAAACAGCTCCAAAACCTAAAATCACCCAAAGAAGCTCAACAATTTTTGAAATATGGCAACCCTACCCAACCACATGTTTAAAAGGTAAAGGTAAAGGGACCCCTGACCGTTTAGTCCAGTCGCGGATGGCTGTGGGGTTGCGGCGCTCATCTCTCTTTACTGGCCAAGGGAGCCGGCGTTTGTCCACAGACAGTTTCCTGGTCATGTGGCCAGCATGACTAAGCCGCTTCTGGCGAACCAGAGGAGCACACGGAAACGCCGTTTACCTTCCCGCTATTTATCCACTTGCACTTTGACGTGCTTTCGAACTGCTAGGTTGGCAGGAGCAGGGACCGAGCAACGGGAGCTCACCTCGTCGCGGGGATTCGAACCACCGACCTTCTGATCGACAAGTCCTAGGCTCTGTGGTTTAGACCACAGCTTAAAACTGTAATTAAAGTTGTGAGTGGGGGAAGTGAAGCCGCATCTTCTTCCCCTGCCCTGACCACAAGTTTAATCAGAGGTTTAAACCCTAATTAGCACTAAGGTTGGCCTGTGCTGAGCCAAAGTGCCAGACTGAGGGGACCTTGCAAAGCCTTAATTCTTATTCTTCAGGTATTCCTTTATGTATCAAGTTTCTCTTTCTTAACAATTTTTTTATGATTGTGATTGTGATTATAAAAAATTTGTTAAGAAAGAGAAACTTGATACATAAAGGAATCACAATCACAAGCAAACAATCACACCCTAGGCCAACCCCAACCTCTCTCACCGCCAAAGGAACACAAGTGAACAACACAAACAACGCTGACACCAAACTCTACATACATTAAACATAATAGAAACACCGCCACCCGACCCCACCCCCATCCATCTTCCCTCTCTCCACCCCCTTTCTTTCTTCTTCCTTTTTTCCTCTCCCCCTAATGCCTCAACAAATGAAACGGATTTGTAAAAACGTTACATGGAAGAAGAAGAAAAAAATACGAGGCACGACACTTCTGTAAAACAAGAAAATCCTTAATAAAAAAATATTAAAAAATAAAAAAAACAAAATTTTTATTAAATTTTTGAACAAAAAAAACCCAATAACGACTACAACAACAAAGAAAGAAAGAAAAATATACACAAAAACAATATCAATTCCATAAAATGGGATTCTCTGAATCCCGTGACACACACACTCGGTTCCTTAAATTTTTCTTTTTAGCTGCATATCATTTCTACTCCAAATTATTTTCATCTCAAATTTCCTATACTATCTCTATAATTACAAGTGTTCTTAAAATGCTGCCAATGCATTAACCTGTTTACAATACTTTTGCAAATATATAATAAACATTTCCCATTCTTTTTTAAATTTCTTGTCATCTTGATTTCTGAGCTTTCCAGTTAATTTCGCCATTTTAGCATAGTCCATGGTTTGCCAATCTTCTTCGGTCGGGACTGCTTCCCTTTGTGTCAAGTTTCTATCCTGCCCTTCTTCCCAAAGAATCTCAGGCCTGCATTTCTCAGAATTTTGCATTTCTTCAAATTATGCAGTACAATTCTAGCAGTAACTAACAGCATAACTATCAGAGAAGAGGAATTTTATGTCTGGTAAACACTAATCGTTGTCCTTCTCACTCCTTGTAGGACTCCGGCGAGTGTAAAGCTGAAGTTCACATCGATGACTCCGCCGAACATTCCAACGTTTTGCAGAAATGCACTAACATTACTGGTAGGCGGTACTTTTAAGTTAGCACACAGTAGGCTGACCGAATAGGAAAATAGTGACTAGGAATGGGCAGAAGAATGGTCCATGTTGATAATTGCAAAGCAATGCTCCCCAGGAAAAGATGAAAGCCCCAAGCTTGGTTTTATTTTGTTGTTGTTGGGTCGTTTAGTCGTGTCCGGCTCTTCGTGACCCCATGGACCAGAGCACGCCAGGCACTCCTGTCTTCCACTGCCTCCCGCGGTTTGGTCAGACTCATGTTTGTAGCTTTGAAGACACTATCCAACCATCTCGTCCTCTGTGGTCCCCTTCTCCTTGTGCCCTCCATCTTTCCCAACATCAGGGTCTTTTTCCAGGGAGTCTCCTTTTCTCATGAGGTGGCCAAAGTATTGGAGCCTCAGCTTCAGGATCTGTCCTTCCAGTGAGCACTCAGGGCTGATTTCCTTCAGAATGGATAAGTTTGATCTTCTTGCAGTCCATGGGACTCTCAAGAGTCTCCTCCAGCACCATAATTCAAAAGCATCAATTCTTCGGCGATCAGGCTTCTTTATGGTCCAGCTCTCACTTCCATACATCACTACTGGGAAAACCATAGCTTTAACTATAGGGACCTTTGTCGGCAAGGCGATGTCTCTGCTTTTTAGATGCTATTTACTTAAATTAAAAGGAGCCCATTTCGTGATGGGTTACTTTAGTACATGTGGAGCAAGAGAGAACTTGAGAAATGGGCCACAAGGAGATATTCAACCAATAGGTCCGTGTATTTGAAGGGGTTTGTGTGTCTATGAATATATTTGAGACATATATGCTACCAGTACTTACCATGAAGCAGAAGGAACCCTGGCTAAGACCCCTATTAATATTTCCCAGCATGTACATATTTCATTTAGATTTATGGTTTATTGAGGTAATTAAGAAACAAGGCTAGGAACTGAATGTCAGGCTGGCAGGACTGAACAACTGAGGAAGAAGCCTACCAAATTCTCAGATGGACACATGTGAGGGGACAGTGCCCAGACCTGAAGGATCAAAGCCCATCGGATGTGTATGAGGCCTGAGGATTTGCAATACGGTTTGTTAAAGCCATTTAGCACTGAACTTGGAGCTGCAACTCCAGCTTTGTGTGGCAGCGCTGTGGCAAGTTACCGTATTTTTCGCTCTATAAGACGCACCAGACCACAAGACGCACCTAGTTTTTGGTGGAGGAAAACAAGAAAAAAAAATTCTGAATCTCAGAAGCCAGAACAGCAAGAGGGATCGCTGCGCAGTGAAAGCAGCAATCCCTCTTGCTGTTCTGGCTTCTGTGATAGCTGCGCAGCCTGCATTTGCCCCATAAGACGCACACACATTTCCCCTTACTTTTTAGAAGGGAAAAAGTGAGTCTTATAGAGGAAAAAATACGGTATGTCGTAGCGCCTATGCAAATGCACCCCCAATTGCTGAGAACCTGAACTGTTTGCAGGCACCTTAGCTAAGCCCCTTTCTGCGAAAGGCTGGCTGGCTTTATTTTTCCCTACCAGCAAGTCTTCAACTTCATTCTCAAACACATTTATAAGGCAATGGTGACACCTAGTTGTCACTGTTAAATGGTAGCTGTATGTGTTCTGCAGGGACACTTTCTGGCCCCTTTGTGAAAGCTGAAATCTACATGAGCTGTGCACCGCCGGAAAATACAGCTCTGATTCCGAAGTCTGGGAAAGTTCCCCGTTGTATCTGAAGAAACATGGAAACTAGAAGTACCCTCCAAATCTATTGAATAAGATTTGCTATGTTCAGGGTGCCTTGTCAATCACAGGAGCCAATTCCTAGGGACCATAGGGGCTTCAGCTCCCACAATAAAATATTTGAGGGGGCTGCCTCCCCAAGTTTTGGGACATTTCCATTCAAAGGGGGGTGCATTGTGTCATGGGTCCCCACAATATTTTATTCAAGCAACTGCTCTATTCCATACTTAAAAATGGAAATCGTAATGCTGGTGGTCAGCAAAAGAAGTTTAAAGACTGTCTCAAGGCAAATCTTTAAAAAAAATGTAGTATAAACACTGATGACTGGGAAACACTGGCCTGAGAGAGCTCCATTTGGAGAACAGCCTTTACCAAAGGTGTCGTGGGCTTTGAAGACACTCAAACTCAGAACGCAAGGGAGAAGCATGCTAAGAGGAAGGCACGCTTGGCAAATCCACACCGTGATCAACTCCTGCTGGGGAACCAATGTCCACACTGTGGAAGGATGTGTGGATCCAGAATTGGCCTCCAGAGTCACTTACGAACTCATTGTTAAAACCATGTTTATGGAAGACAATCTTACTCAGCTACGAGTGATCGCCAAAGAAGAAGAGTAGTATTTCTTTTCCCTTGCCTCCTATAGGAGCCCAATGCGGCAGAATAACAAAACAGCAAACAAAATGAAACAAAAGCAGTGTTTTCACATGCTCCTTTTGTTCCGCAGGACTATAGCTGTCCTGTACAAAGGGGTCCTTCTGACTGGTGTTCTATGGCAGCTGTATTATGCAGCATGTTCCTGATTCATTAATACAGTAATACATTAATGGTCGGTTGATTCTGCATCGTTAGTTTTTATGCTATGCTTCCTGAAAGCTACCACACTCCGGCTGTCGGGAGGCACTACAGTGGTACCTCAGGTTACAGGTGCTTCAGGTTACATACGCTTCAGGTTACAGACTCCGCTAACCCAGAACTATTACCTCGGGTTAAGAACTTTGCTTCAGGATGAGAACAGAAATTGTGTGGCGGCAGTGAAGCAGCAGCAGGAGGCCCCATTAGCTAAAGTGGTGCATCAGGGTAAGAACAGTTTCAGGTTAAGAACTGACCTCCGGAACAAATTAAGTTCTTAACCCGAGGTACCACTGTATAGCGCAACAAACTCAGGGCAAAGCCAGAAAGTTTGCAATATGAAATGTCACGGGATTTCAGCAGTACGTTGTAGGATGTGCACCGATTGCAAGTTAAACATTGACTGGATGTTAAGGAGTTTGCCCACCCCTAAGGCTTTGCAGGTGCAAAAGTGGGGTGACATATGACCACTGAGATACCATCATGAGCACAAATAATCATGAACGTGCAATAAAAGGGAGTTTTGGAGGGGCCCTACATTTTGGATAAGTGGGCTCTCGCTTCTATTTAAATTTTGATTAAAAGCACCCACAATTAGACTGGGACCACGGCACTGAGGGAAGAGGGTTGAACGTTTTTCTTAATGTTGTTCATCTACTGTGAATGTCTTACCTCAACCACTATTCCCCCCAGGAAATTTCTTTCTTTCTGCATTGTACCAGTTTGTGCACTGGGCAGTGGAGCTGGAGCTTTGCAGCTTACCGAAGCTGGCATAGTGCTGTTCTTGTTTTGTTTGTTCTTCAGTCCCAGACAAGGTGACCAGGGCGCATGCCGGGTGCCTAGGCTGCTGGCAATCCATATCCACCAAGATTTTGGAGTTGCTGCCCATTTTGAGACACGCCATACAGCTACATAACAACCAGAGCGGAATGCCAAACCTTTTTGAAGCTGGAGAGATAGTGAAAGCCCAGCGTCAGGTTTGTATATGTCTGGGGTGGGGGGAACCTAATGTCATGTGCTCCTTGGCATCATCTGGGTCTCCATACGCTGGTGTCATGACCTCAGGGTCTGCCTCACCCTCTTCAGGGGATAATAATAATAATAAATTTTAAATTTATATCCTGCCCATCTGGCTGGGTTTCGCCAGCCATTGTGGGCAGCTTACAACATATACAGTCGTACCTTGGTTTTTGAACAGCTTAGTTCTCTAATGTTTTGGCTCCCGAATGCCGCAAAACCGGAAGTGACTGTTTTGGTTTTTGAACGTTCATTTGGAAGCCTGACGGGGCTTCCGCAGCTTCTGATTGGTTGCAGGAGCTTCATGCAGCTAATCAGAAGCCACGCTTTGGTTTCCAAATGTCTTGGAAGTTGAACAGACTTCCAGAATGGATTCTGTTTGACTTCCAATGTATGACTGTGTGTGTGTGTGTGTGTGTGTGTGTGTGTGTGTGCGTGTGTGTGTGTGACATAACATCAATCATTAAAAACAAAATACCCTATACAAGCAACAGACCAATAAATCAATAGAAACCAATTACAATAATAACAACAATAGTGATAATAATAGTAGACTGTTTACAGTTATACCCAAATTAAAGTAACCGCCAACCTCAACTACCGTATTGTTCGCTCCATAGAACACACTTTTTCCTTCTTAAAAACGAAGGGGGGATGTCTGTGTGTCCTATGGAGCAAATGCAGGGGGGAGGCAGGCAGGAAAAGCCCCTAAGAGCTGCACACAAGCTTCGCGAGGGAGAAGGGACCGCCGCTCCCCAACCTGTTCTGGGTGCTGGGGTTGGGGGAAGCTCGGGTTTACCCTGCCCCCAGCCCCGCAAGCTCCAGGAGTGGAGGCAAGGCTACAGGCAACCTTGCCGCCGCTCCCAGACCTGTTCTGGTGGCTGAGTTCCCCCCGCGCTCCGAGGGCTTGCAGATAGCAGCCTGAAGCCTGGGGAGCGCAGTGCCAACTCCCGCTGTGCTCCCCGGGCTTCGGAGCGTGCCCCCAGCCCCACAAGCTCCAGGAGCGGCGGCAAGGCTGCGCACAACCTTGCCACTGCTCCCAGACCTGTTCTGAGGGCTGGGGTCGGGGGAAGCTCGGGCTTCCCCTACCCCAGCCCCGTGGCTAAAAACGAAGCCATGACAGCGAGCGGGATCCATCCCGCTCACAGTCTTGGCTTCTGCCAAAACCGTGTGCAGCCTCTCCCAGCTGGAGAGGTTGCACGCGGCTAAAGAGGAAGCCAAGACGGCCAGCGGGATGGATCCCACTAGCTGTCTTGGCTTTTTTGCTCTTTGGGGCTGGTGGGGGGGGGATTTTCTTTAATTCACCCCCTAAAAACTAGGTGCGCCCTATGGTCCGGTGCGCCCTATGGAGCCAAAAATACGGTAAACATTTAACCAACACCAACCCGACAAAAATGAAACAGAGGAGCCAAAATTAGAACATTTTTAAACATTTTAGCTAGTTTCCCCAACCCAAGATTTGTTCCAGCAAGACTGTGGACTTGGAGGAAAAACAATGGGAGGAGTGGGAATTGCCCACAGAGCCACCCCCAATGGTCCTCACTGCGTCAGAAGGTCCAGCATGGGAAGAGACGTTCACTTCCCCAGCCCCTTGTGACTTTGAGAACTCCAGC
Source organism: Podarcis melisellensis (assembly GCF_964234715.1). NCBI lineage: Eukaryota > Metazoa > Chordata > Lepidosauria > Squamata > Lacertidae > Podarcis > Podarcis melisellensis. Next base: position 9,030,714 of record NC_138537.1, read on the forward strand.
CCAGAAGCTCAGCAGAACCTCCATCTCCCTTGAGCTGTAGGGGAACTTTTGTGAGTCATTTACAACCTCGCCTAAACGTTTCTTCCAGGTGGTGGCTGGATGGAAGTATAATTTTGAGTATTTGGCCAGAGAGACAAATTGTTCCAAGGCTGAATTTACAGATTTGACTGCAGAATGCAAAGCTCTTCCTCAAGGCGTAAGTGAACCTCTCTGTTTATTCTGGAATAAAGAAGGGTTCCAGAATTTTGTGCAAAAAACACCTCAAAATGTTAGAATCACCAAACGTACATGAACCAATGGGTGAATGAACCATACAAGTTGGACATATTAGCATTTTTGAAAATTGCATACAATGTGCATATTTGATTTACACAGAATTTGGGAAATAAGTCTGAAGGAGGACAAAGACAGATGGAATTGTATGCAACCAACAGAAAAAATATAGAGTGCATAGAAATGTGATAGGATTTGATGTACCTGAGGTTGCCCTCCATCCCTAACCTCATTCTCAACCTTTGTAATGTATGATGGAGATTGTGAACAGAATCTCCAGGCAGACAGAGAAGACAAACCAGGGAAAGGTTTCTTTTTCTTTTCTTAAACCAAACCTAGGGATGAAGGGAAAACTCAATTCAGCTGGTATTTCTTTTATTAATTAATTTATTGTTTTATTAATTAATTTTTTTATACCGCTCTTTATCTGTATATCTCTGTGAAGTTCACAACATTTAAAGGCGAACTTACCAAATTAGCACTTTCCGAAGCAATACGCGCACCAAAACACAGTCGTATACTGAAATTAACACTTCTCTGAATTTTGCAAAGCAATTCTCCAGTCAAGAGATGTATACAAAAATGCAGTGCATTTTTTCTTTTAAAAAAAATGTTTAGGGGTAGTCTCATTTTGACTCAAGAAAATCACCATTTCATAGTTCAAATCGGGAAAAATCAATATAGGAAATGGACAAAAGTACGAAGATTCACAAAATGTTTAGGGGTATGCGTACCCCTGTGTGTCCCCCTCCCCCCAGAAAAAGCACTGCAAAAATGCATATACTGGGGTAAAAGAGTGCATATAAATGTATGTATTTGTGAAAATAGCATACAAAAGCACATTACACATGGGGAAATTGCTTTGCAGAAATGTATATATTAGGAGACATTCTTTGCAAAAATGTGCACACTGGAAGAAATTAGCAGTAAGATGCTGTTAAATTTTCATGAGAACGTAAACATTATTTTTAAAAAAAGATTTCAATACTGTTTGCACCTGCAAAAGTTTCAGGGTGGACATACTGTTTTGTTTCTAATCCATACATGTCCCATAGCTTCCTGCTGAAGTCCTGTATCTTTTCAGACCACAAGTCTTCTGGTTTCCCCCTCCCCCCGGGTTTTGTTGTGCTATACTACAAATATTGCCCCTCCAGACTGCAATATTGCAGTAACGTTAGGCTAGCATCCCCAGTGGTGTAGCGTGGGTTGTCAGCACCCGGGGCAAGGCAAGTAATTTGCGAGTGCGAGCACGCCCCCCCCCGATGTTGTGCCCGGTGCGGCCGCCCCCCCCTGCACCCCCCACACTACGCCACTGAGCATCCCTGAACAAGTAATAAAGCAGAATGATGTGTGGACGCTTCGGTATAAATCCACCTTTAACGCATTATTATTGTGTCAGTGACGTGTTGCAGAACGCACCTGCAAAAACAACACCAGCCTGGTGGGATCCCGGGGCTGAAACAACATCCTAGCAAAAGTGGGAACTAAAGTCCTGTCTAGCTCCTAGACGGTAGCTTCCTCCGGGGATGTTTGGCTGGGCAGCCAAAAGCACTTCAGGAAACAGCAGTCTAATTCATTCTGTTTCTTCTCTTGGCCAAGAGAGCTGTGCTGGAAGAGTTGCCAAAAGAAATAAAAAGATTAAGACAGCAACCAATTTAACTCCAGGCAAATATTTCCATAAAAAGGAAGTTGTTAAATGATCCTCTAAAGCATATATATCTGCAATGCAGTTCAGAGGAGGGATGTTTCGAGTGGAGATATATATATATATATATTCCAGCCAGGAACTTCCTAGCTACTGCATTGTTAGAGAAGTCTCTGAGTTAGAAAGAACAGCTGATTTGCTTGTTCTTGCTCTGCGATTCTGCCTCCTAATTCCCCCATCAGTGGTCCAGGCCAGATTACAGGGGATCGGGGGAATGTGAATCAGGAACTTTGTTTGGAGACCCTGCAAAACAGGCGTGGGGAACTGCAGCTCACCAGACTACAACTCCCATCATCCCTGTCCATCAGCCAGGATGGCTGCAGCTCATGGAAGCTGGAGTCCGACAACTGCTGGAGGTTCTCAGGTTCTCCACTGCTGGAGTAGACGAGAAAGAGGAATACATAGGAAGAGCTGTTAGCCATGAGAGCTAATTGTAACCCTAACTCCTATCATAATGAAAGCATGGTACTGTTCTCGCCCCAACAGCTATGGCCATTGCCTTCCCAACTTTCTTAAGGAACTGCCCAGCTGAACTTAAGCCTCGAGGGAAGCAATGGACATCAAAAAACCTCTGAAACAGAAACAAGGTCATGAGAGGGTAGGAGAGGGTATATTAATTGCAATTCATCCCTCCATGTGTGTGAGTCGAATATACACTGAGCAGATCTTAAAGTCCCACCCTTGGCAGAAAAATGGAATTAAGTGCCTCTGCTCACCTTCTAAACTATGGGTTACTATTTGACTACAAGAACTCAAGGGACACGGGTGGCGCTGTGGGTTAAACCACAGAGCCTAGGACTTGCCGATCAAAATGTTGGTGGTTCGAATCCCTGAAATGGGGTGAGCTCCCGTTGCTCGGTCCCTGCTCATGCCAACCTAGCAGTTAGAAAGCACATCAAAGTGCAAGCAGATAAATAGGTACTGCTCGGGCGGGAAGGTAAATGGCATTTCCATGCACTGTTCTGGTTTGCCAGAAGTGGCTTAGTCATGCTGGCCACATGACCCAGAAGCTGTACGCCGGCTCCCTCGGCCAATAAAGCGAGATGAGCCCAGAGTCGGCCACGACTGGAATTAACAGTCAGGCGTCCCTTTACCTTTACAAGAACTGAGCTTAATACTAATGAAATTTCATCAGTAATTTAGTGCCCGTTTCTCCTCATGTACATAGTTTTGTATGCAATATTACCTTATTTTTACAAACCAATTTCCCCCTAATTTAATGCAATTTTGTGTGTTATTCTTTGTAATATATCTATTTTAATCACACTTAGCCCTAGTATATGCAGCTTTGTGCGTGTTGCTTGTCGGGAGAACTGCATTGCAAAATTCAAAGAAGTGTGAATTTTGAAGGCGGTGTTTTGGTTCATGTGCTGTTTCAGACACTGCAAATTTGGGAGGGTGAACCAAATCGAATTTCTCTTCCATCCCTGCTGCCCTATAGGAATGGGAATGGGGGGGGGAGGTGTGGTATGTCCTTAACATCTGGGGATTCCCTTTCTCCTTTTCCAATTCAACTAAGAGGACCACATCAGGACATCAAAAAAAGAAGAGCAAAGCTTGAGATGTAGCGGCCAGCACACAGCATTTGCTTTTATTTTTGGGGTTCAATGACCACTTCACCTTGTCTTCATTTTGCTTTCTGTCCCCCTTCCAGCACATAGCTAGTTGTGTAGTTGATGCCGTTGTGGACTTGAAAGGGAAGCTTGTACATGCTGAACAGAAGTGCATCCTTCGAGGTTTGTAACTGCAGCATTATAAAAAAAAATTGGAGGGGGGGTGAAGTTAGTATTCATCATCTCTACGTGGGGGCAAAAAAGGTAGGGCACTTTTTGGTTCTGTTTGGGTCACAGTGCTGTGTCACACAGAGCTTGGCATTAATTCCTATGGGCCAAAGAGACAAGTGAGAAACAGACCGGAGGACAGAACACAGGCTCAGCTTACTTAGGACAATGCGGAGATGGGAGACCAAAGCGTAGCCTCTTCGCCGTAGCTATGGCAGCAGCGCCCATGCCCACTGTCAGGGGAGTGCCATCGGGACTGGCGAGGGAGGCAGGGGGATACAGGGAGCCTCCGACGCTTCTGAGGAGCAGCCACTTGTCAAGCGGTGGGGAAAGTCAGTAGAACGGAGGGGGAAGGGGATAGCCAGGCGAGGGGAGGGCTCAAAGATGCTACTGAGAGCCCCAGCACCTCACCTAGCCCGGCTGGCCAGCAGGCAGACACGCCGTTTCCGTCACCCAGCTTACGCAGAGGGGTGAAACGTAAGGAGGGGAGGTGGCGATTTGGGGTGTCTAAGTTCTTATGTTGGGGGAGAAACCGGAAGGGGCCACTCCCGGAATCTGCAAGCGACTAGGACAGACAAGAACTTTGTGTTTCTGCACTGTATATAGTTTGCACCAAATAAAACCTGTAAAAGACAGGTCTGAGTCCTGCCTGGTTACTCGCGAGCAACCACCACCAGCGCCTGACACCCACATAGGCCTTCTATAGATTCCTCTGGGCTTCCTCACCTCTCCCCACAGAAATTAGGCTTGAAAGAAGCATTCTGTGGTAACCAATAGAATGTGGTCGTGGCATGTGCTCAGTCGCAATGCATGCATGGTGCCTGCAGCGAGGTCTCCGTTTTGAAAATTATTTGATTTTGATGAAATCTAACGTGTTTTACTTAGTTTGTTCGTTTACTTACAGAAAAGGAAAAATTTTCTGGCGCTGTTTGTCCTGGTTGCCCTCAACGTATTCCAACAGACAGCCCAGAACTGAAGGAGCCACTGGCGGTTACCCTGGAGAAATACAACTCGCAATGTGGTGGCGATTTCTATTACAAAATTGAAAACATTACAGAAGCTTCAAGCCAGGTCTGGACTCTGTTGCTACCCTTATATTTCAATGTAATGTTTTAAGAAAATTGACTCAAACTGGGATGAACTGTTCAGTCTGTCTCGAGAGACAATGGAATGTGCCTCAGGGGGTGAAGTCAAACCGCTGGGGAATCACAGCGCCTGCTGTGGCTGCAGAGACTGATGACTCGTAACCGCTGCCCCCTGTGTTGTTTTTGCTGTGTTATCAGCACCAAATTGGCAGTGTGTATGGAGGCCCTGGGCTGCCCAAAGACCCCACCTCTCAACTTCCAAGACCCCCTTCTCAGCCTCGCTGGTGTGGTCTAAATGAAAACAGAGCAATCCATTTGGCACCAGCTTGGCTGCGGGAGTTGCAGGAAGGAGACAGTGTACAAGACACCATCCAAACACCTTAGGGACTCTACTCAATTTGTGTAGGGTTTACGCCATGGGTAGGCAAACTAAGGCCCGGGGGCCACATCTGGCCCAATCACTTTCTAATTCTGGCCCATGGACGGTCCAGGAATCAGTGTGTTTTTAAGTGAGTAGAATGTGTCCTTTTATTTAAGATGCATCTCTGGGTTTTTGTAGGGCATAGGAATTAGTTCATTTCCCCCCAAAATATAGTCCTGCGCCCCCCCCCAAGGTCTGAGGGACAGTGGACCAGCCCCTTCCTGAAAAGGTTTGCTGGCCCCTGGTTTATTCCTTAGCCTTTTCTTCTCCCAAATATATTCTGCAAGGCAGAGGAGATTTAGAGTCAGAGTTTTCCCACTAGAAGGGCTACCTTCCCAGGTTGATGAGCCCCACCTGTCCCTTATGGGAACATAGAAAGCTGCCTTTTACTGAATCAGGCCAACGATTCATCAGCTCAGTGGTGTCCACACTGGCTGGCAGTGGCTCCCCAGGGTTTAAGGCAAGGGATAACCTGAGCCCTACCTGGAGACGTCGGGGATGAAACCTTGGACCTTCTGCATGCAAAACAGGCAACCCATCACACTGAGCTGCAGCCCTTCCCCAAAATTCAGACTTTCCCATACTGGGAGTCAAACCTGGGCCACTTGGGTGAAAACTGTGGGAATGTTCAGGGATGCAATTTAGCAGAGCAACTTTCCCCTTTTTTAAACTTGCACAGCAGATGTGTTTGCTCAGGCTCGCTAAAGCCTCTAAAATACATTTTCCTTTTTGGTAATTCCCCATTTAGTCCCTCGTAAAAAGATAGACACGACACAGTCTTCTTTAAAAGTATAAAAAGAGTTTACTCACACATTCTGTTCACAATTGAATCACAGAAGGCAGACTTAAGTTAGAAAAGTAATATACACCTGGAAACTATCCCATAAGGAGAGGGCTCCTTTGTCCATTCTTGGCTGCACGCCAAGAGAGCATCTTAGGCAAAGCAGATGTTGCTTCTTCGACAAATGTGGTCAGAGAGAGAGAGAGATGGCTGACCAAGTGAGGTCACACCCACCTCTAGTCACATGCAGAGGAAGTCTGTCCCAGCCAAGGAGAAACAGGAAGTTCCGACTGGCTGGTCCAGACACCCCTTTTTATGTCCACTCTAGGAATGTTGTACTTGACTGCTCTTGTGTTTCACATCCCACAAAAATCAGGATTCCTACCTGCTAGACCACATGAGAATATATACATTAAGCCAGATGGGATAGTAATTTTCATGCAAGACATGCCCCTACTGCTCAACCCTTTCTGTGCAAAAGTCCTGACTTGGGTTTTGAGGCTGCGCTTGAACAGCGTGAAGGCTTCACTTCCAACATGAGCTGCGTGCCATCTCCATGCTATCCTGCCAACCTCCATGCTGTTTTTAAATTTAACAATACTAAGCATTCACAGTGTGCTCTACAACATCCATTCCCCTTTACTCGTGCTTCTCCTGGTCATCTTTCTCCTTAAATTTCAGGTTGTCGCTGGAATAATGTACCGAGTTCACTTTCAAATTAAGGAGACAAATTGCTCTAAGCAAATTGTCCCGAAATTGAATGATGATTGTCAGACTACAGAAGACAGTGTAAGTTACTGGGAGAGGTTCTAAGATGAATATTTTATTTCAATCCACTAAATAAATCTAAAATTTGGATGCGGGTGGGAATATTGCAGATCCATGTGGTTATTTGTATTCTTACTTTTTGAGAAGTCCATTCCTGATTCACTTTGATTTAAACTTCTTTAGTTCCCTGGTTAGACCTGAATGCTAGGTAATATTTAATTCAGTTAAGATTTCTTGCCTTAATTTGTGTTTGGTTGTGGTCTTAATAAATTTTATTCCTCTTCACATGAAAACCCAGCACAACTGTTTATAAACGAAAAGGGTCTTTTTTATATAAAAAAAAATACAGATAAGAAAATGCCACAAGCTTTCACAATAGCATTCCCAGCTATAATAATTTGCCAGGGTTTGTATTTCATTATAACCTTTGACTAGAGCTGTGCCATTGCTCTGTCTTGTTTTGGCTGCAGAAACTGTTATACTGCTATGCATCTATTTATGAGAGACCCTGGACGTCAGAAATCCAGCCCAAATTGAAATGTGGTGAGGAACCTCAGGAGGTATGAAAATCCATATTGTTACAAAATCACCCCCACTCTGCCAAGCGGTAGCAAAAGTCCAGGGGGTTCCAGACACTCATCCAGGGTCTGTGTTCCTTTGGAGAATTGAGACACAGAAGAGACTGTCATAGCTTTAAGAAATGTGGTTTATTCACTTATTTACAGCTTCTGTTTGCACGGAGGGAGTCCAGATCTTGCAGCATGGTCATTTCAAGAGGGGCTTGTTCCCCATAGCAGTGCAGCCTTGGACTCCAAGGCATCTGTCCCAGCCAGCCTTCAGCCAGCCAGCCCAAGATGGATCCCAGTCTTTCTTCTCCCCCTTCTTCCCAGCACACTTTGCTAAAGACTCTCTTTCCCTGTCACCTCACATCTAGTTATCCTGGCAGCCTTCTGTCTGCCCCGGCCCAAGATTCCTCTTAGACGGGCCATCAACCCATTTTGTCATATGAATACCTCTATCCCAGGTGATAAGAGTTTTAAGATGAGGTACTGCTGTTTTTAATATTGAATTTTATATTGCTGTAACCTCTCCTTAGAGGAAGAGCAGGTAAGAAATTGAAATAATAACGAGCCAGATAAACTTGGAACAGTCTTGTCCAGTGATATCTAGAAGGCATCTGGTTGGAGTACAACTCTCGTCATTGCAGACCGCTGATGTTGCTGATGGGAGTTGGGGGTCCAACACTATCCAAAAGACATCAAAGTGCAGAAAACTGGCTTGAAGGTTTGGTGTGGTTTGGTACAGACTGGAGAGGGACAAGGACCCACTTCCCATGCTAGTTCTTCTAGTCTTTAGAGCTCCAGTGAGAGCCAGTGTGGTGTAGTGGTTAAGAGTGGTGGACTCATAATCTGGTGAACCGGGTTCGCGTCTCCGCTCCTCCACATGCAGCTGCTGGGTGACCTTGGGCCAGTCACACTTCTCTGAAGTCTCTCAGCCCCACTCACCTCACAGAGTGTTTGTTGTGAGGGAGGAAGGGAAAGGAGATTGTTAGCCGCTTTGAGACTCCTTCAGGTAGTGATAAAGTGGGATATCAAATCCAAACTCCTCCTCCTCTCCTTCTTCTTCTTCTTCTTCTTCTTCTTCTTCTTCTTCTTCTTCTTCTTCCTCTTCCAGTCAAGATGTTGATTGCATTTGGCCTATAAGACTTAATGCTCTTAGCCCAATGTACAGTGGTACCTCGGGTTACAGGCACTTCAGGTTACAGACGCTTCAGGTTACAAGACTCCATTAACCCAGAAATAGTACCCCGGGTTAAGAACTTTGCTTCAGGATGAGAATAGAACTCACGTGGCAGCGACAGCAGGAGGCCCCATTAGCTAAAGTGGTGCTTCAGGTTAAGAACGGTTTCAGGCTAAGAATGAACCACCGGAACGAATTAAGTACGTGACCAGAGATACCGCTGTATCTGAGAGACTTGCTTTTCTGTGTGCCATTGTAGGAAACAGAAGAAAGCCAGCCCTTGAAGAAACCAGTCATGATGCAGGTACAGGAAACACAATAATGGGGGGGGGTATGCTTTAGCAGTTTTGGAGCCGCCCCTAGAGTCTAATCACTCTGAGCACATCTGTTGCTGCAACCTCATAATTTTAATAGTCATCGTGACTTCTCCCATAGAATACTTGGATTTGCAGTTTAGTGAGGATTCTAATAGAAATCCTGAACTTCCCCTCATAGAACTGCAGCTCAGTAGATCCCTGTCTGGGCTGAGGGAATGGCTTTTAAACCAGTTTTAAGCCTGAAGTGGAGCTATGCCCTCAAAGATCAGAACAACTTCCAGAAAGTTCATTATTGGGGCTTGTGGGGGGTGGTCCTGGATTTAGCATGGTCCGAGTTTCCAATTTACATTTCACTGTATTTTAAGAGTTAAGTCTAATTCTTGTCTGTTATTATGCAATCTTGACTTCCGGGATGTGTTGGTCTGTTTTAAGCACCTAATTAAATACACTGTGATGGCTTTTCAGCTTATGAGGAGACCTCCAGGTTACACCCCATTCCGAAGTGCTGCTCTAGCCCTCATCACAGGAACAAGTGGAGATGAACCAAGTGGGGCTTGTAACCTAGGCTTTGGCAGCAATCATGGCCACAGCCACAAACACGGCCACAGCCACAAATACGTCCTTAAAAAGCCCAAAAGCAAGCCGAAAAACAAGTCTTCTGAAGAATCTGATGAAGACAAAACTACACTTACACCAGCTGCTGAAATCCCAGAACAGCTACCTACTTTAGATGTGCTTCAACAAGAGGAAGTTGAGACACCACAAGACATCAATGGATCTCCACCTTCTTTGTTTGAACCTCTACCGGATCTGACAGAACCACCAGCTCCTAAGTGTCCAGGGAAACCGTGGAAACCCATTATAGCCCTTCAGGAACCTAGTCGGGACTTCACACTCGAAGATCTTTTACCTCCCTCTGTGGACACCGCTGAACCGATCGAAACAACATCAGCTCCCAACCCGTCAATCTCCCTTGATTTTGATCTCACAGATGCTCTGTAACCAGTTTATTATTTCTTCAGGAATTCATGAAATCCCACAGCAGTTGAAGTGGGAAAGTGACTGGGATTTTAAGGCTGCGTGCAAACATAACACTGAAACAGGAGTTGCGGCAAATTGTTTTCCCACACGGCAAGCCTGCCCCCCCCTTTTGCAATGCAATTGGCAGGTGTGCAACCCCGAAATTTAAACGTTGAGTCAGCAACCTTGCCTCTCACATGCTTTTATTTTGTTTTGTTTTTCGAATTATTTATTTCAGCATTTGTCCTCTTCCTCCTTTTCTTACACTGGGACGAAAAAGCAAAATTTAAGAGTTACCAAAGTGTTCCAAGGACATGGGGGTGGTAGGTTCAGTATATCACAGGCAACCTGCCAATCTGCAATGTATACATGGCTCCTATAACAAATTCTCAGAACTAGTTGCCTCTGTACCGATCCCTGGAAAGAATCATATGTTTGAACAGAATGTCCTAATTGCACTTTTCGAGCAACCTCGCTACACCAATAGTGTTATGTTTGTCTGCAGCCTTGTTAGCCAGTAATTTTCTGAATGAATTCCAAGCATGATCTAGCATATTGCACCTGATTATTTCCCACTCCCGCCCCGACTCAGTTGAAATCAGTAGAATGTTCCAGCTTTGAAACAGTAAGGATGAAAGCAATGTAGGCTACTTTGTCTGTTACTCTAATGCAAAGTACATTTGGTGATTGAGCTGCGCTCTCTTCCCTGGCTATTGCAAATAATAAAGCAAGCATTGAAAAAGCACTCAAGTACTAAATATACTTTGTTGGCAACGAACCGGGAAGGTCTTTGAAGGCTTGGCCAGAGAAACTCAGTTTTCCCAAATGCCTCTGGACCTCAAACTCAGAGTTAAAGCAAAATTTAAAAAGTGATAAACCTCGCTAAATTTAGGCACCCCCTACTTCATGAACCTGGGGGACGCAGGTGGCGCTGTGGGTTAAAGCCTCAGCGCCTAGGACTTGCCGATCGAAAGGTCAGCGGTTCGAATCCCTGCGGCGGGGTGCGCTCCCGCTGCTCGGTCCCAGCGCCTGCCAACCTAGCAGTTCGAATGCACCTCCGGGTGCAAGTAGATAAATAGGGACCGCTTACCAGCGGGAAGGTAAACGGCGTTTCCGTGTGCGGCTCTGGCTCGCCAGAGCAGCGATGTCACGCTGGCCACGTGACCCGGAAGTGTCTCCGGACAGCGCTGGCCCCTGGCCTCTTGAGTGAGATGGGCGCACAACCCCAGAGTCTGTCAAGACTGGCCCGTACGGGCAGGGGTACCTTTACCTTTACCCTTTTACTTCATGAACCACAGCAGCAGAAATCTTGAATTTTTCAAAAATAGGTTGGTTATGAAATCCAACATGACGACTCTCATTCCAGGCAATGTATGGATCATCATCTACTGATAATTATTACTATTACTACTATTTATTAAATCTGTATACCGCCCTATACTCGCAGGTCTCAGGCTGGTTCACAAGAAAAAAAAACACAATATAAAAACACAGAATGCATAATCAAAACAAAAACAACTCAATAGTCATGTGGCACCATGAAGCCCAGAATGCATCATAGGATACTGTCACCTGTTGTATCTGTCAGGAGTTCAGCCTACCCTCAAGTAGGACCCTGGCAGAGACACATGCCCGACTGGCATATTCCCTCTCTCCTGGTCGATCGTTCGGGAGCTTCAAAAGCTTTCTTCTGCCCAAACAACACAGGGACCGACGCCAACAGGCACCGGCACACTTAGGGATCCGCAGAGTTTGCGCATCATGCATAACAGACATCAGCATTTTGGCTAATCTACTTTATTTACATATAAACACACACAGAGCACTGCAACATGGCTCCCTCTCTCTCTAGCATCAGACAGCAAAGAGAAAGAGAACAAAGAACAATAGTCCCACTTCACAGAACACAGTAACACAAACATCCCGTCTCTGTCACTTCCCACTTTGTGGAGTCAAAACATATACCGTCATGTGAAAGACAACAATCCCATGACTGCAATCATGGAGCAGGAATTCTAACAGTATCTGTTTGAAACTTTGCTTTCTTCCCCTTTCCATGTGATGCTTTATACATCAGGGCTAAGGGACTTTTTTTTTAGTTTGAGGGCCAGATTCCCTAGTGGATAACCTTTTGGGGGCCGCAGGCCAGATGTGGGTGGGGTTGGAGGGAAGAGGGTGGGGCAACAGGTGTGACTCATACCCTTTGCAATATCAGAGGTTTATACACATACCTCTCCCCTTTCAGGAAAGCAAGGTTCATCATCATGTCACAGCCAGGCAAAAAAACTCAAGGAAAGCAGGAAATACGGTTGGACTAGGGAGAGGTAAGGGTCATGGATTGTCCCAGGGCCTAATAGAGAGGCATGGAGGACTTTATTTGTCCTTTAGGGCTGGAGTTCCCCATTGCTACAGAGCAGGAATTTGAAGCTTGACTTTGGCTGGATCTAGACACATCAAAGAAGCTTTTCAGTTAAACGCCCTGCAAACTCTGTATGAGAAATCGTGTTGGCAAAAACAGAACTCCACATCGCCATCTGGTGTCCCTGCGTTAGAATGCATAAACAACACATATAAAGCGCCTTTTCTTTGCCAATGTAGCCGAGTCCCTGGTCAAAGGCAATAAACTAATACTTGTATTTTGTAGGTGAGGAACACTGCAGCCGAGATATAAGAGACTGGCACAAAGCCAGCCACAGCTAGGCATGGACAAAACTGTTGTTTCCAGTTTCTCTTTCGCAGTCTTAAATTCAGTTCTCCGCATTTCCGCAGCAATTTGCGATTGATTCGTTTTTAAATCCCAATGAAAGCTCATCAGCATCTCAGTGCAGATTTCTCGAACACATTTTGAACACACACATTTTACTCACGTGGTTTGGCTGGAGGACCACGTCACAAAATTCAGAGAAATGGAAATTTAGGAGGGCTAAGTTTCAGTTCATTCGTTCATTCAAGATGTGTGGAGTAGAAGGCAGCTTCTCCTCCCTAAAATTGAATTTCACCTCCATTCCTAGCCATGGCAGACTTCCCCCCCCCCTTTTGCTTTTGGGAGCCAGAAACCCTTTGCCAATCAACTGCAAATCACCCAGTCATGTACATTTATTTATTTTCATTATGTATATCACTGCAATTTTTTTTTTTAAGCCTGGCCTTCTGCCCCTCAATTTTCCAAAAGGGAGGCCAGCACATACACCCACCAACTCCTGAATCTACAACTCCAAGAAAGACTGTTGTCTGGCAGGAGGTTTGAGAAATCCCAGTGAGAATTTATGCCATGGGTAGGCAAACTAAGGCAAGGGGGCCGGATCTGGCCCAATCACCTTCTAAATTCGGCCCGGTCTGGGAATCAGCGTGTTTTTACATGAGTAGAATGTGTCCTTTTATTTAAAATGCATCTCTGGGTTATTTGTGAGGCATAGGAATTTGTTCATTCCCCCCCCCCCTCTCTCTCTCTCTCTCTATATATATATATATAGTCCAGCCCCCCACAAGGTCTGAGGGACAGTGGGCCGGACTATCAGTTTGCTGACCCCTGATTTATACCAGTGATAACCATCGTCACCTGCCCACAAGTGGGGGTCTGTGTCAGCTATCTCCCCGAAAGATGTCAAACCTGAAGCTGACCACCTATGCTGTGTTACGTGAGAGAGGGAGAAAAATAATCTTTATTTGCATCAGCCACTAGCCACAGCAATAAAATAAAATAAAATGCACTGTGTTACATTTGAGGAGGCCAGAAACCTGTTTGTAAGTAACTAGGTCGGCACAGGTAGATTTGAGCTATAGAGCTCCTTTTATTTTCAGTAATTCTACTTTGTGCTCTCAATTTATTTCACACGGGGCACAAATAGTGTTAAATTTTCTTGTGTGTGCAATCCAGCCAATGTTCCCCAGTGTTTGTTGTAGGAACATCTCATTTCCCCCAACATTCAAACTGCTAGAATAAATTGCTGGGGGGATGTGTGCTGGATAGGCTTGGATACGATGGAAACATTGTACGTTTTGAATACTGGGTGGATATTTATTTATTTACTACATTTAGACACCACTTTTTTTCCTTCCAAGGAGCTCAAGGTTCTCCTCTTCCCCATTTCCTCCTCACGACAACCCTGTGAGGTGAAGGTTACAGGACCAAGGTCACCCAGTAAGCTTCATGGCTGAGTGGGGATTCGAACTCTGGTCTCACAGGTCATAGTCCAATACTCTAACCATTATGCCACACTGGATAGTGGTGGGTGTTTTTGCAGTTGTTTTGGATTACAGTCATACCTCGGGTACAAGTATTTTCGGGATAAATATTTTCAGGTTGTCCGCTGCAGTGACCCAGAAGTAACAGAGCGTGTTACTTCCGGGTTTCGCCACTCGCGCATGCGCAGACGGTCAAAATGATGTCACGCGCATGCACGGAAGTGGCGAATCGCAACCCGCGCACGTGCAGATGCGCGGACGCGGGTTGCGTTCGCTTCTGGAAGCGAAAGGGACTCCAGAACGGATCCCGTTCGCATCCAGAGGTACCACTGCATATTGTATGGAGGGATTTTTAAAATCTAGATGTGATAGATGGCACTTGTGCACTCACTGTGATCTGAAATACAAATCCTTTCTCTCTCTAGCATAATAATAATTTATTATTTAGACCCCGCCCATCTGGCTGGGTTTCCCCAGCCACTCTGGGCGGCTTCCAACTGAATATTAAAAACAATACAGCATCAGACATTAAAAACTTCCCTAAACAGGACTGCCTTCAGTTGTCCTTTAAATGTAAAATAGTTGGTTATTGCCTTGAAATCCGGTGGGAGGGTGTTCCACAGGGCAGGCGCCACTACTGAGAAGACCCTCTGCCTGGTTCCCTGTAGCTTAACTTCTCGCAGGGAGGGAACCACCAGAAGGTCCTCAGCGCTGGACCTCAGTGTCCGGGCAGAATGATAGGATGGAGATATTCCTTCAGGTATACTGGACCAAGGCCGTTTAGGGCTTTAAAGGTCAGCACCAACACTTTGAATTGTGCTCGGAAACGCATACCATTTTCTGATTTAGCTTTCAGCCTTCTTCCCCCCAGCCCCACCTTCAGAGGCTATGCATTTTTCCAGCATAGTCATATTCTTCATTTATCTTATGCAGCAGCCTTCTCTGTTTTTTGGATGGGCCACCGGCTGAGAGATACATGCATCATCCCTGCCCTGCCAAAAATGAAAACAGGCAGGCAGCCATCTCAAACTGTTGTTACCCTCTAACCGCAAAACTTTTTCATCTTTTGGCTGCTTCTAGCAAGTTGCTGTTCCTTCCCTTTGGCCATTAGAGGGCAGCTTGTTCTGAATTTATTCCAGGAATCTCCTTGTCTGTTGACCATGCCAGTTTGCAGAAAGGGGTTTGTACAGATAATGACGTACCACGTCTCAGCTTACTGAAAAGGTGACGCTGGCTTGGCCTATCAGACAAGGCTGCTCCCATTATCAGTGACAAGATACAAGGCATTTTCACGTCTAAAACGGACGGCTAGTATCTCGCTTGCAGCACGCAGGGCTTATCCAGACACAGTGGCGTAGGAAGGGGTTGCAGGGAGTGCGGGTCGCCCCGGGTGTCATCACTGGGGGGGGGGGTGACAAAAAATAACTCCTGCACCCACCTCACACCCCTTCCTACATCACTGCAGGGGCACTCTCCCCTTAAGTGATTTCCAAAAACCAGAAGCCATTGCTGCCTCCAACTTTGCAGGCAGAGCACAGCCTTTATGGCTAGTAGCCTTCGACACCCCTCTCCTCCAGGAATCAACCTAAACTGCCTCCTCCTCCTCTCTGTCTCCCTCGCCTGCTCACTTTGGCATAGTAAGTCTCCGTGGAGGAAAGCCGCTTCCCTCTGCAGGAATTGGGAGAGTCCCAGCGTGGCCAGCCGGGCAAAGAGCAAGGCTTCCCCTGGAGGCCAGGAGGGGTGGCAGGGAATCAGTCGCCTGAAAGGTTTCCAAGGCTTGATTGGGTTGAAATGGGCTGAGGCTGCTTGGGACAGTTTTCCGCGAGGGCTGCCTTTCTGGTATTGTCGGGGGCGGGTGGGAGTGAGTTAATACTTTTTGTTTGGTCTGGGTTGCTCTGGGTTTTATGATTGCATGGTGGGAGCCGCCTTTGAAGGCTCGTTGCCCTAAAAAGTGGCTTTTGAATTAATAATAGTAATTATTATTATTATTATTATTATTATTATTATTATTATTATTATTTACTATTTATACCCCACCCATCTGGCTGGGCTTACCCAGCCACTCTGGGCAGCTTCCAACAAAATATTAAAATACAGTAATGCATCAAACATTAAAAGCTTCCCTAAACAGGGCTGCCTTCAGATGTCTTCTAAAAGTCTGGTAGTTGTTGTTCTCTTTGACATCTGGTGGGAGGGCTTTCCACAGGGAGGGCGCCACTACCGAGAAGGCCCTCTGCCTGGTTCCCTGTAACTTGGTGTGACGTTAACATATGAGAGTGCGGGAGGTGAAATAGTTAAACAAGTTACCCAATCAGAACCCAGGGGGGTGGAGTCAGAGGGACTATAAAACCAGCTCTGGGAGGGGCGAAGGGAGGAGTTTGTTGGGAGTTGGGTGGTTGGTTGGAGTGGGAGTGAATTGGGATAGAGTCTGTGGGTAGGTTGAGTTAGTGTAGCGAAATAGGCTGAGTCAGGAACAGTTAGGAGCTAGAAAGACAAGTAAATATCTGAGAGGTGGTTTAGTGAGTGAGAGCAGGTAGCGGAAGTTATAGGTCTGGATAGGCACCCCATGATTGTAATTGACTGATACTTTTTATGAAACCACACGTTTGTTAAACTGCAATAAATAAACAGAAGTTTATGTTCCAATTTAACCCTGACTGGACTCAGTATTGTACCAGGTAGGGCCTAGGTGGTGGCAGCGAGAAATAAAGTGGTGGCACAGGGATCAATAGACGGTGAAATGTCCGGGGACCCTGTTTGATCGCCACACTTGGCTTCTTGCAGTGAATCTCTGCGATAAGCCAGAAACCCAAAATCCAGCCCCATTTCTTCCACTCTCCATAAGTGAGCTGCAGTCCTCTCACCACCATCAGCGTACGTCCAGCCACAGTTCGGCTGCTGGCTCCTATGACAGGGTCAAGAGCAATGAGGGGAGGGCTCGGGGAATTGAGGGGGAAGAGTTTGGAGACCTACACTTAGGTGAGCATGAAGGCAGAGGTGTAGCAAGGTGAGGCGGGGGGCACCGGGTGTCACACCGTGGGGACTGCAGCGTGCCTGAGCCACACGTCTCTCCTGAGGGGAAGGCGGGAGGCAGACTGCCTGCAAGCTCCGCACTGCTTTTTTGAGTAGTGTGGGGCATGAGTCTGCCCTACAGCTGCCCTACAACTGAGGCTCTGCCTTGGCTCACCCTGCCCCCATGGGTGGCTCACTCCGCCCCTGGCGCACCTGAGCAACTAGCTATGGCGTTGTCCAGGCATCCCCAATGCTGCTGCTTTCTCCTTGCGCTCAGTTGGAGCAAACAGCAAGTAGAAAACAGCTTGGACTGTGCTTTCTAAGCAAAGGAAAAACAGAATTATAGACGAGCCCTCAGTGGAGAACTCAGCTCCTCTGGGGCAGAAGGACGATTCAGAAATGAAATAAACAAACAAAACAAAACAGACCTCCACACATTTAAAGAACGTTCCTGCAATAATAGGACTGGAAGCAGACTTAATTTCAATAGAATCTCAAATACGGTTGCATAGGTTCCACTTTTGGTTGAAAGTGATGCATGTGCCTGTGAGACTGGCTCCCCTCGCATTGACCGGTTCTTTTTTCTCCAAGTGGGGTGGGGGAAACCATCTAAATACCAAATTATTAAATTTGGGTTTCTCCAGCAGCAATATCCCACCCCAAGGATACGATAAAGCAAAAATGAACATTGCACAGAGAATCAGAGATATCGAATTACAAAACCACTTAGCCCAAGCTGATTCATATCTCTTGCCCAGGACAAACAGACTGGCGTCGGCAATTCCCAAATATTGGACAAATTTGACTATCCACAAACTTAGAAAGGCATTTTTACGCAAGCCGAATTTAATGTCATACCATCTGCTCTATTGGAAGGGAGATACAGAAAAATTCCTCACAGTGAGCGGAGCTGTCCATGTCAGAGTAGTCAAATCGAAACAGTGGGCCGTGTTCTATTTCACAGTAGATTTCATTCAGATTCCAGAGCCTCTCTCATAACTCCGCTGGTACGAAAACTGCCAGTGAGGATGGAGGGATACTATTTAAACTACCTCTTGTCTGACTGGAATTCATATGTTACTAGAAATGTAGCAAGAGTTTGTGCAATAGCCATAAGTCAAAGAAAGCAAAAGATTAAACAGCTACATAAATCGTCACGAACTGCTACAGTTCTTAGCTAAATCTCTTGATCTTTTAAACTTGTATGCTGTTTTATTCCTCTCGTTATGTATTTTAAAGGTAAAGGTAAAGGACCCCTGACTGTTAAGTCCAGTAGCGAACGACTCTGGGGTTGCGGCGCTCATCTCGCTTTACTGGCCGAGGGAGCCGGCATACAGCTTCCGGGTCCTGTGGCCAGCATGACTAAGCCGCTTCTGGGGAACCAGAGCAGCACACAGAAATGCCATTTACCTTCCCTCCGGAGTGGTACCAATTTATCTACTTGCACTTTGACGTGCTTTAGAATTGCTAGGTTGGCAGGAGCAGGGACCGTGCAATGGGAGCTTCAAGAGAGATTCAAACCACCAACCTTCCGATCAGCAAGCCCAAGGCTCAGTTGTTTAGACCACAGCGCCACCAGTGTCCCATGCATGTATTTTAAGTACGCTTAATTAGTATACTGGTTGTTAAATCCCAGATTGATCGTATTTATTGTTTATGCAGAGAATTATGCAGACATTCTGGTTTAAATATGTTGGCTGTTTGCTGTAAAAAACATTGATTGATTGATAAAGCACACACACACACAGGAGAGAGAGAGAGAGAGAGAGAGAGAGAGAGAGAGAGAGAGAGAGAGAGAGAGAGAGAGAGAGAGAGTGGAATCCTTCCAACTACAGTTTACCCCTTACAAATGTACAATACCCTTCCCCCTTAGGAAACTACAGCTCCCAGGAAAAAAGTTTTGGGAGGGTGCTTTAAACTTATGATGTGTAAGCAGCCAGAGATGGAGAATTGGAAAAAGCAAAATGCTACACCGCCACCTCTGTGACTCTGTAGCTTCCCAGCAAGTGCTGGCCCTGCCAGTTATTGACAAAGCATCAAATTCCTGACCCACAAGCCGTTTTATGAAATGGAAACCCGACAAAAGGTCCCGCAGCAGCAAAATTGCCTTCTGTAAACAAGGGAGATGGAGATGCCATCTGAAGCCTGAGCTCAGCTTCAGAACTTCAGAGCAAGTTAACAGCCTTTGGATCTTTAAAAGAGCTTGGAGAAAATAGGAGGGGGGACTGTTGCTCCGTTGGGGGGGGGGAGAAATATCCATTGGCAGAAAAAGAGAGAGGAAATATGCAGCATCAAAAAAGAGGGCACAGATCTGCATAACATTTGCATGCGCCAATTTATATGTCTGGATGTACATTTAGAGTTGCTGAAATTTAAACAGAAATACATCTCTCCATAATGGGGGAAGCCTGTAACCAGGTGACCTGAGTGCATCTGCTCAGTGTGCTACCCAGGTGCTTTCATTTGATTGACAACTTCAAGCCCCCCCCCCCATGCCACCCTGCTCTCCCTTCTTCTGGGTGCCTAAACTGTACTTGAACCAGAAAGCGCATCAAATAAGAGACTGTCCTCTGGAATATAGGACGGATGGCTATCTGACTTTATTTTGACATTGCTGGGTTGGCTCAGTCGGTAGAGCTTAATCTCAGGGTCGTGAGTGAGACCCACATCACGCAAAATATTCCTTCATGGCAGGGGGTTGGACTAGATGACCCTTGTGGTCCTTTACATCTCTACAAGGTTCTCTGGACAGGTTGCAATAAATAAGTAAAATAAGTTCCTTAAAAACCCACTGAAATACAAAGGAAAACATAAAACAATGAAAAAGATGGGGATCGCATAAATATGATAAAATAGAACTCACTGCCTCCCCCTAAAAAAAAAAACAGATTTAAGAATTAAAAGCCTAAACTACCTCAATTTAAAGGCCTGGAGAAAAACAAAGCTCTCTCCTTGTGCTGAAAAGATCTTGTTCACTGGACCTGACCTTTATTTCTATTTAGCAAGATTTACATACCAGTTACTTTTTTAAAGTCTCTAAGCAGTTTACATAAAATGGTGCAAAATATTCATTTAAAAAGCAGCAACAAAAGCAGACTTTGGGCTTGCTTCTCAACTGACTTATGCTTTGCTCCTGACTACTGCCTTGTGCCTCAGCTCCTGATTTGAATAGCCAAGTCCTCAAAGTGGGCATACAAGATTAAAGGTAAAGGTAAAGGTACCCCTGCCCGTACGGGCCAGTCTTGACAGACTCTGGGGTTGTGCGCCCATCTCACTTAAGAGGCCAGGGGCCAGCGCTGTCCGGAGACACTTCCGGGTCACATGGCCAGTGTGACATCGCTGCTCTGGTGAGCCAGAGCTGCACACGGAAACGCCGTTTACCTTCCTGCTGGTAAGCGGTCCCTATTTATCTACTTGCACCCGGAGGTGCTTTCGAACTGCTAGGTTGGCAGGCGCTGGGACCGAGCAGCGGGAGCACACCCCGCAGCAGGGATTCGAACCGCCGACCTTTCGATCAGCAAGTCCTAGGCGCTGAGGCTTTAACCCACAGCGCCACCTGTGTCCCACGCATACAAGATTACTTAACAACAAATTAGTTACCCTTTTAATTTGCAGAGCCCATCACCCTCACAGTCAGGGTGATGAAAGGCTGCATTTTCCCACCCTTTTAACTGAAGTACAAATGGGCTTGTTCATTAATCCTGGAAGATGGTAAGATACACACACACACACACAGAGGTTGCTATTCTATGAGTTGCAAGGCCATCGTTTCAACTGCTATATTTTCCCACCCTTTTAACTGAAGTACAAATGGGCTTGTTCATTAATCCTGGAAGATGGTAAGATACACACACACACACACAGAGGTTGCTATTCTATGAGTTGCAAGGCCATCGTTTCAACTGCTATTAAGCAGGCTATTCTGATTGCTTAAGTGTCAGCTCCTGCTACAAAATGCATTTCAGTGCTTCTGAACAGCCTGCAAGAAGCTGCCTTATAAAAGCCCCCTGCAAAATAACAATTTAAAAACATTCCAAACAGATTCTTTCCTGGCAAGAGGTCACGGGTTAAAGACATGAACAAAACAACTCCCCCAAACATTCCCTGCCTCCCCCAAAATTGTCTCCCTGGCCGACCCCAAGAAAACTTCGCTGTCAAAGACAATTCCAGCCTAGGAAAAGCAAAACCGCTTGGGCAATGCAGAAAATCGAGACAGTGAGCTGACAAGGCCATTCAAGGATGAGGAATAGAGGGCATCTTTTTGGCTCACACAGCCCAAAGAGGACAATTTTTCACACACACACAACCCTTTTCAAGTTGCTATTCAAGAACTATTCAAGGGACACAGACTAGGCTGCATTAAATGCTTTGCTTAATGTCAGAGACGGCGCTCAGCCTTTCAAGGATTATAGGGTCTTCCTTCGCAAAGGAACGGGAACATCTGCCACAGTAAACAGGCTGGGGGCGGGGACTTGGTTTGAAAGAATAATTGCAAACTAGAAAACGGCAAAAGAAAAGAAATCTGGTTCAACAAAGCTTGAGTTGTTGAGCATCTGATTTAATAATTAAAAGTGTTTCTGGGGAGGATAGCGGTTGTCAAAATGAATATTTTGCCTAGAATGCTATTTCTATTCCAGACTATTCCCATACTTAAAGACCTGAAACAATGTAAAGAGTGGCAGAGAGCTTTGGCAAAGTATATCTGGCAGGGGAAAAGGCCACGGATAAAAATGAAAATTTTGATAGGTAAAAAAGAAAGAGGGGGTTTTTCTCTCCCGGACCTAAGTTTATATTACGAAGCGGCCTGTATACTTTGGTTAAAAGATTGGATTAAACTGGAGAATAGAGACCTGCTGGATTTAGAAGGTTTTAATAATTGGTACGGATGGCATTCGTACCTTTGGTATGGGAAAGCGAAGGCTCACAAGAGCTTTCTAAATCATATCTTCAGGGGACCTTTATACCAAACATGGGAAAGGAATAAAAATCTCCTTGAAAGAAAGACCCCATGGTGGATCTCACCGATTGAGGTATTAACGGTGAAGAAAACAAATATGGAGGGGAAAAACGCCACCTACGAAGAAATGTTAAGAAAAACAGATCAAGGGCCAAGACTTAGACCTTATGAAGAGATAAAAAATCTATTCACTGGGTGGTTGCAATACCATCAGGTGAATGATTTGTTAAAAGAGGACAAGAAGAAGTTGGGTTTTGAGGACAAAAAATCAAAATTCAATGTAGAAGTAATAGAAGGTAAAAACAAAACCCTATCTAGAACCTATGATATACTATTAGAGTGGTACACAAAGGACGAGGAGGTCAAAGAGGCAATGATCAAATGGGCAATTGATTTTGGTTATAACATCGACTTTGAAAGGTGGTTGGAAGTGTGGAACCGCAACATAAAGTTTACAGCATGTATGTCCCTGAGAGAAAATATCTGGAAGATGCTATACAGGTGGTATCACACCCCTGTGAAGTTGGCCAAAATGTATAGATTAAAGGATAAGAAATGCTGGAAATGTGGGGAGGTGGAGGGTGACCTATATCATCTATGGTGGACATGTAAAAGGGTGAAAGGCTTTTGGGAATTGATTTACAATGAGCTTAAAAAAAATATTTAAATACACCTTCCCCAAAAGACCCGAAGCCTTTTTGCTGCGAATGTTGGATAAAGAGATCAAAAAAGAAGATAGAACGATATTCCTCTATGCCACCACAGCAGCGAGAATTCTGTTGGCACAATATTGGAAAGTGGAAACTATCCCCAATATAAATGATTGGCAAATTAAAATGATAAAATATGCTGAGCTTGATAAATTAACAGGTAAAATAAGAGACCATGATGAACAGAAATCTCTGAAAAATTGGAGTAAATACTGGAACTACATTGGAATGAATGTTTAATGTGATTGGCGGGGTCAGAACAATATTACCAGCGTGTGAATTTAGGTTTACAGATCAAAAATCAAATACGTGAATGGAAGTAAATATTTGATACTTACCAAAAGGATGGAAGGAAGTCCAGGAGGGGTTTTGTTTGTTTGTTTGTTTGTTTCTTTTCTTTTCTTTCTTTCTTTTTCCTCCTTTTTTGTGAAGTAGCCGGATTAATCTCTCTTTGTATAGTTAGAGAGAGGAAAAAAGTTTGGCTTGTATATTTTTATTTTTTTCTTGTTGTAATTTTTTCTTTTGTATTTGTTTGTATCTGTTTGTATGCTTGTTATGTATATAATGTTAATAAAAATGTATTTGGAAAAAAAAATATAATTAAAAGTGTACCTCTGAGTACATGCAGGGTAGTTCCTCTCACCCTGTTGCAAAGGCCTCCAACACATCTGAGATTAAGGGAAAGGGAAAGGGCTGAGATTAAGGGAAAGGGCTGGCTTCCAAGAAAGCTTGAGATCTAGTAACTTGGTTTTGATTAGTTAAGGGCAATAAACAGACAAGAGCTTGCCAGGAGAGATTAACATAGCTAACTTCACCTATCCTAACAGAATAGAGGAACATAAGAAGCTCTCTTACACCAAGTACAGTCGTACCTTGGTTTTCGAACAGCTTAGTTCCCGAATATTTTGGCTCCCGCACATCGCAAACTCAGAAGTGTCTGTTAAGATTTGCGAACTGTTTTTGGAAGCTGAACATCTGACGGGGCTTCCATTGCTTGGCTGCAGGAGCTTCCATTTGTTCTCTGTCAAAATATCACCACCAAACTCAGCAAGAGGGTTCCTGAGGTGGGGGTGGCAATCTCTGTTGATTTTGGGATGCCGGGAGCCATTTTGAATCATGATGGCAGCCCAAATGCGGCTTTGGCATGGCGTTGCCCATTTTTTGGCATAGGTCCAGCCCCCTCTCCAGATATCAACTTGGTGCAAGGGTTTCCAGTAGGGGGGGCAGTGGTCTACATCAATGTTTGGATGCCAGGTGCTGTTTTGACTCATGATGGCAGAGAGAAATGCCACATTGACATGACATTGCCTGGGTTTTTTTGACGTACGGAAGGCAGTTCGCTATGCTCCCGAGTTCTGCCCCCTTCCCATAAATCCGCTCCACTTCTCAGTGGGGAGGAGTTGCGGTGGACCGCGTGGCCACCCACTCCCCACCGGAGGCGGGGGACTTTGTCCCCCATTGCCCCGGGGATCCCGGCCACGTCAGAGCCCGGCCAGCCAATCCGCTGGCCGGGGGGGCATGGCCGGGTCTGTTTAAACAGAGGAGCAAGCCCAGAGGGCTTCCTCTTTAGCTCGCTTCCTCAATCACCTGCCCTCCCTCCCTATTTTGAAAGGTTTAGGCACTGGCCTTGCTATGGACCTCGGTTGGTCGCCGTTGAAGGGCCTGGTAGGAATTTTTCCACTTGGCAAATTGGCACTGGACACTTGGTTTTCACCTACTTCGCAGCAATCGTCACAACTTTGTTAGGGTTGCGGTTAGGCATTGTTTGACCTTGTGGGGGGGCCGTGAGGTGTGGCCATCACCCGCCCCTCCATGCTTAAGGGTATTCCGTTAAAGGAATCCAGGGGTGTTAATCTTGTCCGAAGCCCAGGTTGGGCGCTAGGGCCATGACACGACCCCAACGGGAACACCAGGGGGAGCTTGAGTTGGTCTGCATCGACAGGGTTCCCCCTACTGGTGGTTTGCCCTTACTGATTTCCTGCGCATCGGGCAGGAGTCAGATATAGTCGGGTCCAATCAATGCCTAAGCCAATACCGCTCACATTCTGTAATTCAATAAAGTTGTGGCCAAATTTGCCCAATAACATTAACCTATTATCTGTGTCCTTGTGTGAGTTATTTCCCAACGAGGGTGTGATGGCCTGGGAATCTGATTCAGAGGCTGAACCTGAGGAATCCCAGCCTACACAGGTGTCCCCGCCTCCAGGGCCGGCTTGAACCTGAAGGGCCCTCACCTGTGCCGGATCCTCAGGAGCAGACACCAGCAGAATCCGCGCTGGCTCCGCAGGTGATCGAGGACCCATCGCCTGCAGGTGCTCCTCTCCCAGCCCTGTCAGGGGAAGGTGAGGTTGTCTGTGGGTCCAATAACCCTCCAGTCTCTCCTGGTAGCTGCAGAGGCTCAGGGCAGAGAGGCGAAGGGAACTAAGTTCTCGCAGGAGGAGTGCTCGCCTCCAGGCCAGGAGAGGCGAGTCACCTGTGGGCCAGGACCGCCCTAGGCCTCAAAGGAGATAAAGGCCAGTCAGCCCAGTCACAGGTTGCAGGAGCAACATCATTGGTAACCTGTTCCTGCCGGCACCCTGACCTGCTCTCCCAGAGTTCCTGACCACGCCCAACTCCCTGCCTTGGACCCCGCTTCAGCCTTGGACCGGACACGGACCATGCCGCACGGTAGCCCACCCCCCACCCCCCAGGACCAGCACAGAGGGGGTGACTGCGGGGTCTTGACATGCAATCTTCCTCTGCCATGGGAAGAGGATCAGGCAACACTCTCTGCTAACTTGAGGAAGCCACAACGCTTGAGGCCAGGAAAACACCCTGTGTGAATGGGGCACGTCCCTCATCTAGGACGTGCCCCAGAAGTCTCTAGAATTCGCAGGGATCCCATGGCAGGCATAGTGATGTGGAAAGAGATGCCTGGAATTTTAAAGTTTGAAGGGGAAAAAACTGCTTTCTTATTTCTCTCCCAATCGCCAGCACATCACTGCCAAGAAGCGGTAGATGCAGAGCTAAGCTAGTGTCAAAAACATTGCAAAAGTGACAAAAAGAGAGAACTGCAGTGTGCAGGGCAGGCGGGGGGGGGGGGAGGTCAGGGATAAGCGGCTCTGGAGATTTCAGTAACAGCCAAAAAAAAAAAAAAAGGACTGTAAGCTTCTGTCTGTGTTTGTGGAGATGACTCGCATTTTCCTGTACAGGATTTTCATCAAAATACGACAGGCACAAATACACAGAATGCCACCTGAAGAGATATAGGATTGCATATGTCATTTTCGCCCTCCCCACAGCGTTCTGGCCTCATTCTGCTTGCAAGATTTCACCGCTTTCTCCAACTGCAGTGGAAAGTATTAGGAGAGGCAGCACATCAAAATGTTTCGTGGTGCAAATGATGGCTGTAAATATGCCTCAGTAGATGAGACTTTGATTCTGACCCTGCAGGGCTCTTCCTGTCGTTGCATGTTCCCCCTTGACCCATATCAGGTGGCGTAAAGGGTGACTCCGAGTATTGGCAGACATGAACAAATTCTCCCTAAGTCCTGCGCAAGTCCGAACTTTTGCCCAATGAAGTCAACCCAGGTATATTTAGCAGTCCTTTCTCGTTCTCCTCGCTGCCGGCCAGACATGCTGTACTTGAATAGCTTTCAAGTTTCAGTTGCCCTTTGACCAGCGAGGCTTCTGCAACAGCCAAGGAGACAGATCCCACAGCAGCAAAGAGCTTCTGGAAATTTTCACAAAAGTGGCTCGTTCCTTAATTGCGGTGTTTCGTCGGCAAAGAGGAGTGCTGCCCAACTTGCTTGCTCAAAATTCTTTGCAGCCCTGTGCAGCTGAACTAAAAAAGAATCTGTTGGTCATCAGTTCCTTTTCTCTAACATGCCGTTTCCCTTTTTTAGACAGCAGCGAGGTCGTAGATTTTGTTTCTCTCTCAACTCCTCGCTGCTGCTGCTGCCTCGGAGTTTTCATTGTGCCCTCATCTTATGTGGCTTCCCCAGGGGAAGAAATCCAGGCTGAGATGATTTTTTCCCCTTTCCGAAGCAGCGCTATGGCAACAGCACTTTTGAGGCAGCATTTCCCTCCTCTGTTCATGTTTATGCGCTGCCATTAGCATGCAAAGGAATTGCTTGTTTGCACGCTGTAGTATTAAAAAGACACGGTTCCAGTGCGCCTTTCTACTGCAAATAGTTTCCACAAAACTGCAAAATTTGCTTATTCTTTTTTTCTTCTCTCAGGATGCTCGCCTTATTCTTCCCTAGGAAAACTAACATTTGTTTTAGATTATATAAAATAAACGCAGTTGTTAAAGCTGTAACACTTGTTGGCATCCATCTATCTCGAGACAAATGGAGTGCACCTCTGGGGGTGAAGTCAACTCGGGGCAAAGGCCTGAGCAGCGTGTATGGAGGTCCTGGGCTACCCAGACGACAAGACCCCCCTCTGGTCCTCACTGATGTGGTCTGAACGAAAGCAGAGCAATACATTTGGCACCAGCTTGGCTGCAGGAGTTGCCAGAAGGACTCTACTCCAGATTTGTGTAGTGGAGAGTTTTCCTTCTCCTAGATGGGCTGCGTTCTCAGGTTGAAGCCTCTGAGAACTGGATAGAGATGGGTCTGTATCAGGCACCCTGAACCAGTTTTGGGGGTTTTGGTCCAGATCACTATGCCTTTCCTAAACAAGGGGGATAAAATATGGTCACCATTTGAGCATGTGTATTAGGCCAGACCCTTGTGTATTAAGCTGTGTGCTAGACCATGCTAATCCTCTGGAATCAGCATGTGTTAAGTGATAATTAAGCCATGCTGGCCTCCTATGTGAGGTGATAGCCTGGGGACTGGCCATTAGGATGACACAAAAACCAGAGGGAACCCTGTGTGAGACAGCAAAATAAGTGGGGTCTTTCACTCCGCAGATAAAGCGGTATGAGCTAGAAGCTTGGGGGAGGAGTTATGTGATGGGGAAGCAGAAAGGCAGGAGGCATGGCATGATGGCTGATGTTTGCTTGGATCCTAAGTTGCACCTGTGGAGGAAGCAATACCTTCTTGGGGTGTAATGCTGGGAACCCCTCCATTGTAGGTTAGGGTTGCATTTGGAACTCTTGTTGGAGGAAAGACATGGCAGTGAAGTGTGCATTTTGGAATAAGGAACTAGAAACCGGTAACCTGTATAAGATCAACTTCCGAGCATGCAGGTTTTAGGTATTATTCAGAGAGTGCAATAACAGCCTTAGGCATGCAATGGAGCCTCTCCCTTTCCTCCCAACTGAATATACATTCTCTCAAGCCACATTGAAAGCTGTTATTAAAACTCTGAGAATTTTTCTAAGCAGCTAAGAACACAGGATAAATAATCTTGCTTGTGAGTGTGAAGAAACCATTCCCGTTACATTCTGGCTTTCACCAAGTGTTGTATGTGAAATGAAATACAGTGCACTGTAAGTGAAATGTTAATGCAACACAATTTCAGAAGTTTATCAGCAGCTATCACCTGCTTCAGCTCCCTTAGTCTATCTCTGGGCAGCCTGAAGGGCAAACTCTGCACTCAAACATGTGCACATTTCCTCCCATTGAGCACTGTGCATCACTTTCCCATTCAAGATGTAAGTTGGTAGAGTATGGGACTCTCAGTCTCAGGGTTGTGGGTTCAAGCCCCACATTGGGCAAAAGATTCCTGCATTGCAAGGGGTTGGAATAGATGACCCTTGTGGTCCCTTCCAATTCTACAGTTTTGTGATTCTATGATCCTTGTATGCTGGGCGTTGAAAAACTGTACCAAAATGTTGGAGAAAGCTCTTCTCCTCTAGAACGGAAGGCCATCTTCCTAACAGATTTTATGAGGGCAGAGCAATTTAAGATATATTTTTTTCATGTTTCTCTTTGTGAGATCCTACCTGAAATTTCTCCTGCTAGCTTGCCACAGAATTACTTGGGTGACTGACATGCTTCTTTGAGATGGTTCCACACCCCAACTCAAGTACTAGGCTAGTTTTTTTTTTAAAAAAAAAATCATCCTGCAGTCCAAACAGTAATAACAAACAGCCCTTGTCCAGTATAATATTGGCATTAAGGTCCATAATCTCACCAAAGAGGTTGTCATCCTTTATGTACTTGACAATTTGTATACCTCTGACAAAAATAAATTAACATATTGAGCCCTGGATTTTGGTGGTACAGAGAGCCAGTGTGGCGTAGTGGTTAAGAGTGGTAGTCTCATAATCTGGGGAACCGGGTTCGCCTCTCTGCTCCTCCACATGCAGCTACAGTACTGGGTGACCTTGGGCCAGTCACACTTCTTTGAAGTCTCTCAGCCTCACTCACCTCACAGCGTGTTTGTTGTGGGGGGAGGAAGGGAAAGGAGAATGTTAGCCGCTTTGAGACTCCTTAAGGGGAGTGAAAGGCGGGATATCAAATCCAAACTCTTCTTCTTCTTCAACGACCAATTAGCCCCTTGGCCCACATAAATCCCTGGACTTAACTCAGTGTTTTTCTTTCAAACCTATTTCCCCTTGTACTATTTTGCTTGGACAGCTTCAGCTATTTGGAGTTGTTTGCTCAGCTGACAGCCTGAGGAGATGCTTCTACTCTTTCTGATCATAGCACCACAGTGGGCAGACTGAAGCTGTTCTTTTACAGATAGCTACTGAAACTGCAGCATTAGCATGTGGCTATTGCAGCAACTGACCCGAAGCTAACATACTGCTTCAGGTTTACTCCAGGTTCATTTATTTTTGAGGCAGCAAGCTTTCCAGAACAACTATGTTGTTTCAAAAATGGGTAAAATCAGGCCTAAATGGTATGCAGTGTCTTTGTAGACTGTAATGGTGGCGAGCTTGCCAGATAAATCCAGCTGTAAAGACTAGGGAGGGCCCAAAGTGTGGTGGAATGCATGCAGAATGAGCCAGGTTTGGCGCTCTAGCTGAGTATCACAGGGTGAGGAAACAGGGCTGGGAATAAGCTCTGCTTGAGGCTCTGGAGAATTGCTGGCAGTCAAAGTAGACAATCTGATCAATGATCCGGTATGGCCTAGGATAAAGTAGCTTCTGGCAAACAACACACCCATCAGCTTTAAAGCTGCAATCTCATACTAATGAACAATCTAATTTTACATACTAAGTTGCCGTGGTCTGAAATGGTGTTCCTTAAACTGCTTTACACGGCCGCACCATTTAGGCCAGTATTGTCTTGCTTTACGTTCGCTGGCAGTGGCTACAAATCTTTCCCAGCTCTATCATTTTGAATTATGAGAGCATGTGCTTGATGCTGCTTTAAACAAGTTTTCAAAGTGCTCCACTGAGCCCTGCAAGATAGGCAATCTGTACTGCAGGCAGGAGAGTTGAGGCAGGTAGAGCAAGAACAGCGTTGCCAAAGGAGCTTGCGCTCCAAGTGAGATATGAATCAGGACCTTCCAGGTTCCAACTGTCATTTACTTATTTAATAATAATAATAATAATAATAATAATAATAATAATAATAATAATAATAATAATAATAATTTATTATTTATACCCTGCCCATCTGGCTGAGTTTCCCCAGCCACTCAGAGTGGCTTCCAATCAAGTGTTAAAAACAATACAGCATTAAATATTAAAAACTTCCCTAAACAGGGCTGCCTTCAGAGGTCTTTTAAAGATAGTTACTTATTTCCTTCACATCGGATGGCAGGGCGTTCCACAGGACGGATGCCACTACCAAGAAGGCCCTCTGTCTGGTTCCCTGTAACCTCACTTCTTGCAATGAGGGAACCGCCAGAAGGCCCTCAGCGCTGGATCTCAGTGTCCGGGCTGAACGATGGGGGTGGAGACGCTCCCTCAGGGATACAGGTCCGAGGCCGTTTAGGGCTTTAAAGGTCAGCACCAACACTTTGAATTGTGCTCGGAAATGTACTGGGAGCCAACGCAGATCTCTCGGGACTGGTGTTATGGGATCTCGGAGGCCACTCCCAGTCACCAGTCTAGCTGCCACATTCTCGATTAATTGCAGTTTCCGGGTCACCTTCAAAGGCAGCCCCACGTAGAGCGCATTGCAGTAGTCCAAGCGGAAGATAACTAGAGCATGCACCACTCTGGCGAGACAGTCTGCAGGCAGGGAGGGTCTCAGCAGTAGGAGCCAGCAGTGTAGCCTAGGTGCTGGACTATGACCTGGGAGACCAGGGTCTGGAATTCACTGGGTGACCTTGGACCAGACACCATCTCTTAGCCTAATGTACCTTGCAGGGGTGTTGTGGGGGGTGAAATGGGGAGAACCGTGCACACCACCTTGAGCTTCTGTGAAGATAAGGGTGGTATATAAACGCAAAGAAGAAGACATGACTGTAGAGGATAGCAAGTGGTGGAAACTGGGCCAGAAGGTGTTCAATGGATTCTGGGTGGCAGGGAAGTGTAAGAAAGAGGAACAAAGAAGGAAATCAGGTTATAGATAGATGTAAGTAATTAAGAGATGGAGTGGCTGGGAAAGGGGCAGAACTGGAGTGAAGAAGGGGAAAGAGAGGAGGAATAAGGCACATAAGCAGCCACTTTTGCTGAAGCAAGCCAGATCTTGAGTGCGGTCTCTGCCTGGACGGGAGACCTCCTTGTAGCACACCTTCAACTCCATGGAGGAAGATATATATATCTGAAGCAAGCCTGATCTTGATATATATATATATATATATAGAGAGAGAGAGAGAGAGAGAGAGAGAGAGATCAGGCTTGTTTCAGATGCCTTATTTCTCCTCTCTTCCCCCTTCTCGACTCCAATTCTGCCCCTCTCCTGGTCACTCCATTTCTTACTTCCCCTCATGGATGCCCTCAGCCCGTCCGTCTTGCACCCATTTTACAGTTTCTCCTCACACCGATTTCACCGGCGCCCTTTTCCTCCTTATTCCTCATTTATCGCCCAACGCCCCCTGGTTTTCCCTCCCCCACCCCCTTCTTTACCTTACAACTAACCTCCCCTCCCCCATTCTCTCCCCCGTCCTGAAGCAGCAGCAGCAGCCGCCACTAATTCTCCCCTCTCGCACTCCCTTCATTGCTCCTCCCCACTACGATTTCAACCCAGCCGCCTTCCTCGCCGGGGCAGGGGCGAACTCGGAAACCCCGTTTACAAGACTCGGGGTGGCGGGAGGAGGGGGAGGGGAAAAAAGCGGGACGCAGTCGGTCCCCTCAACTGCTGCAATATCCCTCCGCGACTCACATCGTAAAGTAGTCCCACACAAGGTCTCTCCGTTTTCCGGATTGAAAAAGCCAGAATCTTCGTTAGTCTTCATTAATGGGGGTTGGGGAAAACGTACAAAACAACTGGTCCTTCCCGGAACCAGCAGGTGGGAGGAAATGCCTGGTTCTGTGGTGGGCTTGCTCTCGCTCTCCCTCCCCCCTCCCACGCCGCACCGCAAGTTGCTGTCCATATCCCTCCGCAGCAAGAGGAAGGGGGAGTAAAAGTAGTCCCGGCCAACGGGAAGGCTATATAAAGCCGGCGCCGCGGAGGCGCTGCCTTTTCAGTTGAGGAGAGCGGTGCTTATCGGAACATGTCAGGCGGCTCCGCGGATTACGGCAGGTAAAGTGTGGCGCGCGGGGAAAGGGGAGGCGCGGCCCTGCGTGCCAAGGGCGGCGTCGGGCTATTTAAGGCTCGAAGCGGAGGCGTCGAGAGTGACGGGAGGAGCGCTTTCGAGGGCCGTGACGTTGGACAAGCGGGGCGGCGAGAAGGACGCGCCATGGTCGCCGCGCTGCCTCTCAAGGCCGCTGCGGCTGCCGTCCTCTTCGTCCTCCCCTCGCTCCGTAGGTCGAGGCCCCGCTCTTAAAACGTCTCAATAGACATCGGCCTCCCTCTCACGGGGCAACGGGGCCGCCTCTCCCCGCTTTTCCCTCTGTAAATGCCTCGGATAGTACAGCCCGAAACGGTTGGTCCCCCCCCCCCATCTCGCTTTCATGATTGGTGCCTTTTCTCCCCCCGAGTCTCAGTTGCGCCGCATCGGGGGGACGGGCCTCCCCCCTTTTTTTCAGGAAGGCCGCGTGGTTTCGTCCAAGAGTCTGCCTCCCCGAGCGCGCCTGCTTCGGAAGATTCCATTTTCACTCTATCGAAAAGGGGGGGGGACAGGGTCGGGAGGGGTGCGGCTCGCAAGCTGTTCTCGTCCGTCGGCGGCCTCGCCAGTCCCCGGCGTGTCCTCGACATGCGCAGTCGAGGCTCAGGGGCGGGGTTCTCGCGAGATTTCGGCGAGAGGACTGAGCACGGGACGGGGACGGGAATGCACGGGTTGAGAGCGGGTCTCGCTGCTGATAACGCGGCACGTGCCCTGCCTTCATTTTTCTTAGCGCCCCCGCACACCGCCTTGCATGCATTGTAAGGCGCGGAAGCCGCTTATCAAAAACAGCTTTCCTTACATTGCAACCTGTGCTGACTGAAGATAGAGTAGCTTCTCTTCCACGTGTAGGCCAGGGTCTCACTTTAACGCGAAAATGTCTCCCCCCCCAAAAAAAAAGATCCCTTCTTAATGCAGTGCATATTGGTGATGTGAAATTTCCATAGGAAACGACTTTAACTTACTATAGCCGGGGCTGTAGGTGAGGGGTGATCTGCATCTGCTCAACCTAAAATGGCGGAGACAAACTGTTTGCAACAGTGAAGCAACATCTGAGCATTTTTTTGAGGTAGCAGATTACATGTGAGAAGTAGACTGCAGTCTGCTTCTAGCTTTCTTTGGAAAACAAAAACGCCTACCAATTTTCCTTAGTTTATAAATGACTTTGTATTCCTGATGGTGGCCTGTATGCAGCACGTGCTGTGTGTGGCCATGTGATTGCCATGCCAGCATACTACACAAAGACTTCAGTACCACTGTTGTTTGATTCTGGTCTAAATAGAAATTGAGAGTTTACGCTTTATCATGAAGACTTAAATGTATAAGTCTTTAGTGTATAATGGTGGAGCTCACCACCTTGTGGAAAAATAGGTTGAGTGAAGACTTGCCAAGTTAGTCTTGGGTCTAAAATTTTCCATTTCACAATACACCAAGTACATTTCTGACAAAGCAGTAAATGTGGGATGCTCATCCTGAATTCTGAGAGTGCATTTAATCTGGGTCTTACCATTTTATGCTTACAAAATATACATACTGAAGGGTTTGGAAAATGAACAAAACCAAATCTCTGATTCTTTTGAAATGGCATTCCTTGATTTAAGGGTGATTTTTAAAAATACTTTTGAGTGCAGTGAGCAGTTCAATAATGGTGATATTCAGATAAGTTGCTTAGAGTAAACCAATTTAAATTATTGGCCCTCATTTAGTCACCAATTTCAGCTTATCTGCTCTAAATAAAAGTTAGTTGATTTCCAACTTACGTTGGGAGATGGCAGCTGTAACATTGTTGGTAGATGTGCTCTGGAGTAATTCATTACAGTATTTGTATCAGTATTTAATTTGGTTGCATCCATAGAAGTTAGAAACTTACTGGTTTGGCTGACAGCTTTGGCTTTTTTATTTAAACAGAGACCATGGCCCAGAGGGAATGGACCCCGATGGCGTCATTGAGGTTAGTATTTCATTGATAGTTTCTTTAAAATGTCGATAGGGATGATGAGTGAAGTAAAACATTTTTCTTTTCTTTTGCAGAGCAACTGGAATGAAATTGTTGACAATTTTGATGATATGAACTTAAAAGAATCCCTCCTCAGGGGCATTTATGCATATGGTTTTGAGAAACCTTCAGCTATTCAGCAGCGTGCTATTATTCCATGCATCAAAGGTATGCTAGTAGTAATGTGCTTCTTATTGGTAGGTACCAAGTACTGTTCTTTGGCTTGAGTTCCCAGCCTTGGGGTGGAAGTAAAACACATCTTTCCTTGAAAAGTGAGATGATGGTATACCATCTTTCGGGACTGACCTGAAATGGAGATAATTTGTAACTGCTGATCACTTGAAAAGGAAATAACAGTTAAACTGAATCCTTGATGTGTTGTGTGGGAGCAGTAAATATCTATCCTTTTTTTAGGGTATGATGTGATTGCTCAAGCTCAGTCAGGTACTGGCAAGACAGCCACATTTGCTATTTCCATCCTGCAACAGTTGGAGATTGATCTCAAGGAGACCCAAGCACTAGTATTGGCCCCAACCAGAGAACTGGCTCAACAGGTATTGATAGTGTAGTTAAAAGCTGCTTACATGTTGCATAGGTTTCAGGTTTCACAACTGTAGGACAGTTAACATTCCCTGCAGGGTGACTTCTTATCTCTGGGTTATAAAAATGGAAACAGGCCTCTGTCCCACTAGCTTTTCTCCTTTAAATACATGGAGAGAAGTCAGCTGGGACAATGGGCCTCTGAAGCTGTGATGAAGTTGGGTAACAGCTGTGTAGGAATGATGAAGGGGCATATCCACAAGTCTCCATTATGTTAAAATTTTAATCTGAATTTTAAGCCTTTGTAAAAACAAAAAGGGCACTCTTAAAAAATGCATGCAGTTGTGCAACATGGAAACTGCAGTGCGCATGTGATCAGTTGATTTCTCTGTATGTATGTAATTTGTACTGTGTGTGCTTCAGTCTCTTAAATCTTCTGTTTTGAACAGCTTTTTGTGGCACTACACACTTCCATTAAATTCTAGTTCTTCTGAATAGAACTTTAAATATTGTGATAAATGTTTAAGACCAACATACAAATTCTGGAGAATTTTATAGTTTGAGTGCATAACAACTTTTTAAAAAATTGAAACAATTGTCCAAGTGACTTAGGGGGAGGGGGGTGGGACCTATGCATTTGTTCAACAAGAAGATCCTAGTGAACTTTTGAGTTGAATTTTACGTCATTTCTTGGGGAGGACAGCAGGATAATAGAAATGAAATTAAGCATTGACAGCAATCCATAACTTGCTTCAGGGAAGGGAAGGAGTCTAGGATGGGTTGACACAGCATCAGTTACTTTTCAGTTTAGATGATTTTGCCTAAGTTAAACTGCTTTAAATATAGCATTGTCAAGAAAGCTGTCTTTAACTGGTAATTTGCAGTTCTTAAGTGGATATACCAAGCTGTTTGATAAACGATAGGTGGACATTTGTAAAGAACCTGCCAAGTTTTCACCGCTAATCTCTGAGGGTCATTTATTTAAATGTTACCATAAAGTTGTACTGTAAGTTGTACACTGAAACAATTTAGCCCAGGTAGATCCTAGTTTTAAAAGGCACTTCAGTGCTTCTGCATGTGTGGTGACTAGTAGCTATTTTCTGTTCCAATGTGCAACCAAAACGAATCTGCAATTCTACATTGGTAGTACTTTATATCGCTTTGCAAAACCAAGGCTCCCCTCAGTGTAGAAGAACAAATACTTCTCTGTAGTAGACTACCTGACTGAGGACAGCTTCAGATGTATTACATTTCTTTTGGAGATAACGTTTGTGGATAGGAAAGGCATTGCAAGCTGCATGTAAAATAATCAAGTACAAGTTGCATGTGTCAGTCACTGCATACAGTATAGATTCATTGGGAAGCTGTGGCTGGTGAAAAAGTTGAGAACTGCTTAATATTCTAATTGAGACATATTATTTCAGATCCAAAAGGTTATTCTGGCTCTTGGCGATTATATGGGTGCAACTTGTCATGCTTGCATTGGTGGCACAAATGTTCGCAATGAGATGCAGAAGCTGCAAGCAGAAGCTCCCCATATTGTGGTGGGAACTCCAGGACGTGTGTTTGACATGTTAAACAGGCGTTATCTGTGTAAGTAGTGAAGTACTAATTAAACTCTTAGTGGGAATGTGTTTGAACAAGCAGTGACTAAAATATCTTAATGGGCGTGCTATTCAACTGAATAGGCAGAGGTTCCAGACGTAGGAATGTGCAAGATTGGTGGTTTAGCATTGATTTTTCCTACTGAAGAAGAAATCAAAAGAGTAGTTTAAAAGAACCCTTATAATGCTTCCAAAATGTTTCCTTTTCGTTCTAGCGCCTAAATGGATCAAAATGTTTGTATTGGATGAAGCAGATGAAATGTTGAGCCGGGGATTTAAGGATCAAATCTATGAAATTTTTCAGAAATTGAGCACAAACATTCAGGTAAAAGCAATCTCGCAGTAACAGTGGCCATTAAATTTGGCTGCATTGTACTAGTGCAGGTAAAGTTACAATGTAGCTGTGTAGTGCTGTATTGTCGTTCCCCCTGCACAAAGCAAAATTGTCTCTTTTCTATCCTTGTCTGTTTTGATTCCACGGCAGACAGGGACGCTTGGTTTCATACATTATCTTCTCATTGACCAGCTTCTTGAGCAATTTTAGACCAGACCACTTAAAAGAAACACTCCTTTCCTGTCCAGGTTGTGTTGCTGTCTGCCACTATGCCAATGGATGTGCTGGAAGTGACCAAAAAGTTTATGAGAGATCCCATTCGTATTCTTGTGAAGAAAGAGGAATTGACCCTTGAGGGTATTAAACAATTCTACATTAATGTGGAGAGAGAGGTAAGGGGGAAGTTTAATAATCTTGAAGGAACTTCTTGTACAAGCACTGTGCTAAAACCACAGAAGCTGGGGTTACGCCTTGGCTTCTGTGGTAATGCTAGCACGGTACACACAAGAAGAAGAACAAATGCACTGGATCAGTAAAAGACTTGGGTGGACCTCTTTCTTAATGTCCAGTGTCCTAGTCTGGAGTTTTGGTGCAACACTACTTAATGTCGAGAAATACGAGTCCCCTTTAAGATTCTACTTTGGAGTTTTGTGTGTACCTCATGCAACTCTCTTCCTTGTGTGTACATGACAATTTCCTTAACTTTTACAGGAATGGAAGCTTGATACTCTCTGTGATTTGTATGAAACCCTGACCATTACGCAGGCTGTTATTTTCCTTAACACAAGGAGGAAAGTAGATTGGCTTACAGAGAAAATGCATGCACGAGACTTCACTGTTTCTGCTCTGGTAAGTGTTGATGCATTGCATGCTATGGTAATTGAGAAGCAAATACTAAGGTGCAGTGTCATGGGAAGTGGCATTCCTAATCCAAATGGCATGGTATTGCATACTTGAGTGATGAAATTTGAGCACTGGAAGAGACTTCTAGACCCCTTGGAAGCAAGGTTCCTCTTTTGCTAAAATCCATTCTCGGAGGTTTAAACCTGCTACATTCTTCATCCCCTCCGTATTTTCCAGTATACCTGCCTGTTGCAGATAAGAAATGTGCCTCAGTTACCAGAGTAATAGTTTAGCAATAGTTTAGCAAAGTTTTGAATATTTTATATTTAAAAGGCCATAAATTCTTTATCCATACAGCATGGTGACATGGACCAGAAGGAGCGAGATGTTATCATGAGAGAATTTAGGTCAGGTTCAAGCCGTGTCTTGATCACTACTGATTTATTGGTAAGTATCCCTGGTCCCTGCCTTTTGTGCGTACTTACCCAAAGCTGTTCTGTTTGGTGCAGGTTCTTGTAACCTGAGCTACTCAAGCTGTTGGAAGAGTAAAGACCATGCTCCACTATGGACTTGCATTATTGTAGTTCATCACTATAACATGGTCAACAAAGCTATAAGTGTACTGTGACCCTGGGGGAAGTTTGTGTTTATAGTAATTTATTACTTGGGTTTATAGGCTCGTGGCATTGACGTGCAGCAAGTATCGTTGGTTATAAATTACGATCTGCCGACCAATCGTGAGAACTACATTCACAGGTCAGTTGAATTTCTACTCAGTTTCCATTCCGAAGCTTCTTCAGAATCTGCACACTCTGAATACTTGTCTTGCTTTCTTCCATCATATAGTACAGTGTATGTGTGTACGTACACATAGTGTTGTGAGGATGGGAGGGGCAGAGCTTCTTTGTTAGCCAATGAAACAAAACAGTGGGAAAACTTGTTTGTATTGGAACCTCAGCAATTAATTATTGGCTTTCGGGATAGAGCTACTGAATTAATGTTCTGTGGCTTGTGTTGTTGAGTCTGCAAAAGTTCTTTAAAGAACTACTACTGTTGTATTGTGATTAGGAAAGCAGAGGTTTATGTTGTTTCCAAAGTTGCTATTAGTTTTCCTTCCTAGCAGTAAATACTTTGCCTCTTTCAGCTTGTTCTGTTGCTTTATTGGAAGTTTCTTTGTGCCAATACCTTCACTGCTGCTCTTTGGTTCTTCTTACAGTGGGATTCTTTCTCTGGTGTATCTTCTAATAGCTTTCAGTTTATCTCCCTAAGCTTAGCTATCTATCATAGTGGCTTTGTCCCCTAAACAAAGTAAATTGTACCTTGTTACTTGATGTAAAAAAATACAGGAGTCGCTAGCCCAGTTGATGACGGGATGGTGCTCAGAAGCGACGTTGGCGTAATTTAGGACGTGGATTCGTAAGCGGCACACTGTTTCAATAAAGAGCGAGTTGGTATTTATATACTTTTCTTTTGTAATGATTGTTGTGAGCTATGTTTTGTCTTAAAAGCTCTTAATACCTTGGTCAGGTGAAAGCAGAGGTTGTGGGTTTTGTTTTTGTTAACCTATATATCTCCAGTGTGCCCTGTAAATGCTACTGCAAAAACTGGTGGTTCTGCAAAAAGTGGTGGTAAGTTTTCCCACTGAATAAATTTGTCTTTGAGGAAGTAAATGTAATGTTTGGCTTCAAGGGATTTGGTTTTGGAAAATTTTGGTTTTAAAAAAAAGGTTTGTAATTTGTAGGCTGACATCAAGCTCTGTCCATGTTCAAAAGCCGATAGTGAGCTTATAATTTATAACTGAGTTATGCAAAAGTGGGGTGGGGGTGGTAAAGTTTTTCTGGGTATAACGTGGCTTGTCTGTGCTGCCAAAAGCTTTCTTTAGTTGGTATCTGCCAGTACTCAAGAGAGTAAAATAAATCTTGCATATGCTTTCGGCACAAAAGAATAACAGTGCTATAGTACATCGCAACAATGTGTGACACCATTAATCTGCCAGTGAGTACCACTTAAAACAATTTTGTCCCTGGAAACAGGCTATTTAAAATGAGTTTAAAAGTAGCTTCTTCATACTCTTTTCCCTGTTCTGTGCAGGATTGGCCGCGGTGGTCGTTTTGGCAGGAAAGGTGTGGCTATAAACTTTGTCACTGAGGAGGACAAGCGGATCCTTCGGGATATTGAGACTTTCTACAATACTACAGTGGAGGAAATGCCAATGAATGTGGCTGACCTCATTTAATCCCTGGGATTGAGATGTTTTTGGAATGCAGTGCTCGCTGTTGCTGACTAGGCGATCCACAACGGGCATTGTGCTTCTTTCTTGGGAGATACATTGAATCTTGTCTCAATGCTCATTACGGATCAGAAATACAGATTTTTGATAAGCGAAACGACATTTTGTCGTGAGCTTTTGTGGGGAGAGCCTTTGGCTTTCTCCTCTTTAGGGTTTTAGACTGTTGGGGTTGGGTGGAAAGTCATGGGGTCTGTAAATTTTTTCTTTATTAGAAATTTATTTCCTAGTTCTGTAGAAGTGGT
This sequence comes from Podarcis melisellensis, assembly GCF_964234715.1. Taxonomy (NCBI): domain Eukaryota; kingdom Metazoa; phylum Chordata; class Lepidosauria; order Squamata; family Lacertidae; genus Podarcis; species Podarcis melisellensis. Next base: position 9,070,855 of record NC_138537.1, read on the forward strand.
TGTGCTAGATGTTCTTTTTCATTTAATTATTTACTTATGGACTAAAAGGTATAAGTGCTGCATAAAATCAGCCAATTATGTTAAACTGGCATACCTACCTTTATTGTATATTATAGTTCTATAATAGACTAAATTGGCCTTTCAAAATGACTAATCTTTTATAAGAGCATTAAAAATGCATTTTTGTTTGCTATGTATTTATTGAATAAAGTATTTAATTAGTGTTAAGTGTGATCTGGACCCTGTTGCTAAACCCCAGCAAGCAATCATTACTATTGTCTTAGTTAGGGTTAAACCCATTAAAATTGCCATTTGCACATGTCTTAATGAAGTTTGAATGTTCAATAAAATGCTTATATATTCACTTGACTGAGCTGCAGATTTCTTTGGGTAAGTGCCTATAGTCTTGCATTAGATGCACCAATATTTCATTCTACCCTAAGGAAACTACCATATTTATTTGAGTCTAATGTGCCATCGGGTCTAATGCACACCTTGTTTTCTGCTATGTGATTTGGCCAAAGGTGAGCATTAGATCTGAGAAAACACGGTTTTTACCTAAATTGATGTTAAACTTTTACTCGGTGGTGATAGGCCTTTATAATCCGGGTTTGGCGTATTGGTGCTGTGTCATTCATTAGATCGCCAAATTATCTCTCGTTTCTTCAGCCCAGGGCTTTTGCGTCCTTTCCAGCTATATGACTTGGGCTTAGACTGGTAGAAAAACTTTACTCTTGACATTACAAACCGGTTAAAAATAATTACCGTACTTTTCTCTCTATAACACGCAGATTTTTTCTCCTAAAAAGTAAGGGGAAATGTCTGCGTGTTATTGAGCGAATGTGTGGTCCCTGGAGCGAACTGGCCCGAGTGCAGGGGCAAAAAATCAGATCGTGAGAGAGGAAGCTGTTGCTTCTGCCTCAGGGTCTTACTGCCCACTCTCTTCTGTTTCGGTTCCTGTTTGCTAAAACAGAACAGAGAGCAGGCATATCCCCTCACCTCCAGGCAAGCAGAGGGGAAAGAAAAGGATCACGCCCTTCTAATTCCTCTCCATGCTCTGGTGCTGCTGTGTCCAGGGAAGCATTTTAGGGACTCGCAGGCAGTCGGAAAACATGCAGGTGGGAGAGGGGGGGCTGGCTTGGGGGGGGGACTTTAGCCTTCCTTTCCTCTTTCCCACCCCTCTCCTTGTCCCTTCAGTGTTTTTCCTTCCCTCCCCACTTAAAACGCGGATCCACATGGATCCTCAGGAACTTTGCATTGGGTCACCCCAAATTCACCATCAGATCACATGTCTGTGGCCACAGCATGAACCACAAAAATGATACATCCACTGTTTCAGAATTTTCGTCCCTTCCTCTAAAAATGATGTGCGTGTTATGGTCAGGTGCGTGTTATACAGTGAACAATTACGGTATTCCAGCTTGCAGAAAAAGAAGAATCTGGCAACCCAAAGGAAGTAAAAGCAAAACTGGCCTCTTTGTCAGCGGTATAATTTCACAGTATCATATGCTGATACCTAGACTAGGAATGAATAAGCCTTTCTAAATACCAGAGGCAGGTAGATTTCCTGAGGAAGGTGGTATTGTTGGCCCATAAATCGCACACAACCTTACACAAATTTTAAGAGCTTTACTTAAAACCAATGCTCCCAACTATGAGCTCTTGACAACACAATCCTTACCTTCCCATCTGATTGACAGTCTCGACTTTGAGTTCTGTATGTATGCCTTAGGTGAGGGATTTGTAATGGGAATTGGGGTTGCTCGTGCGCAAGTTGCTGCTACTCTTGGCAAGGTTGCCTGGTTAAACCTTTCCCTGGCTGCACAGCCCTTACTCCGTGGCCAGCCGTGTCAGTCACTGGCAGAATCCGTCAGTGGGCGTTTCTTGAACTTCCAGCATAAAAGTTCTTTGACGCCCAGTCTCCGCCTAGCCTCCCTGCGCGGAAGTCTTCTGCGCAGGGTGGGCGTGGCCAGCGGAGGACCCATGCTCTCCCTGCTGGTCTCTGGAAGAGTCCTGGAGCCATCTCTCCAAAGCCCTCCCCTGCTCCCCTTTCTTCCTGGTGTCACGCTGATTTCCTTCCCCAGTGGATGAGTTCCCTCTCCCTGCTGGGCCCATCACTGGGGAGCCTTACCTCCACTCCTGGCTCCGATGGCAGTTCCCTGACAGGATTTGTTACTACTATCCTCAGGAGAATTAACAGTACTATAGCTGTTGCTACTGTGGCTGGCAAGATTCATTTCTAACATAGGTGATTTATAAACTGATATAAATAGGGGTGTTGATGCTATTTAACTTGTAGTTCTTTATATCCTGCATTTTTGCCTCACAGGGACAAAAACCAATAGGTTAGATGGATACCTTAAGATCTAGTAAAAACATGCAGATCATTGCAGTGGAATCGCAGCACCAGTCCTTTGCTTAGAAACAAGCCTCTTCCCAAGTTGTCTGTAAAATCACTGGAAAGTGATCAATGAGGCAAAAGAAATATATTCTGTCCTGCAGTTTGTTTTCTGGTCTTATAATCCAGACTTTTATCATATTTGCTGCACATTGTATCAGCTACTTGTCTTATGGGGCTGGCTTTTAACTCGTGTCATGGCCAGTAGTTTACATAAAGCCGCCTTCTAATGCTACAACTTGTTGCTTTCCGCCACAATTTGTGAAGCAAAATAAATCACATGTAAGTGAGCAGCTTCCCCACTGGTTGCTGCCAGTGATGGTTGGATTACCTCAAAAGGGGGATATAGATGCAGCTGACAACCAAGTGGCCAGACCAAAGGGCTTTACTCTCCTGGGCAATTTGGAAGGTCAGCTGTGAAAATACTTTCTCCAATTACCTGATGCACTGGGGGTTGCAGCCTTTTATCCCTTCAGCTCAACTACAGTGGTACCTCAGGTTAAGTACTTAATTCGTTCCAGAGGTCCGTTCTTAACCTGAAGCTGTTCTTAACCTGAAGCACCACTTTAGCTAATGGGCCTCCTGCTGCTGCTGTGCCACCAGAGCACGATTTCTGTTCTCATCCTGAAGCAAAGTTCTTAACCCAAGGTACTATTTCTGGGTTAGCGGAGTCTGTAACCTGAAGCATATGTAAGTCTGGATCCAGGCTTGGCAATGGGGACTATGTCTTGGAACTTTGAAGGTGACATGATAGTTTATAAAATATGTGTTGGAATGAAAAGGAGATCAATGATTTTTTTTTCTCACAAGAAAACTTGTGGACATCCAAGGAAGAGCGTTATGGAACTTTCCTCTGCAGGAGGCAGCGATGGCCACCAAAGGATTAAATTCATGGAGGATGAGGCTATCCATCACTACTAGCTATAGTAGCTACAATATTAGCTATAATACTTCTGAACACACCAGATCCTGGAAACTGGAGGGGAGATGGCTATTGTGCCCAGATCCTGCTTAAGGTTTTCCACAGGTATTGGCTGCTGGCCACTGCAAGAACAGTCCTGGAACAGATTGGTCTCCAATAGGCTGTACCTCTGTCCTGTGTGTCATTCCCATGACCCAGCAATGTTAGGTCTTCAACACCACATTTTCAGTGTGGGTCAAAAAGAAAAGCAAAATCAATGCAAAAATGTGCGTGGTGAAAGGGTATTTAAGAGTCTGATTCAAAGTTAATGGTCAAGGACAAATTACTTTGCTTTCTTAGGAAACGTAGCTAAAACTTTCCTGGAGGTAGCCCTGCTTAAGACACAAGCAAAGTCTGTAAAGCTTATGCCATAATTTGTGTAAAATCTTCAAATTCCACGGGATAATTTATTTCAATAAGACCGCTAGGTGTAGAGAAACGTATCCTTAGTTCTTGTGCATTCTACAGCAACCTAAACCAAAATCCTAGTGAATGACAATACAGTAGAAGGAATGCTAAAGTGAAATGGACTATGAAAGGTGAAATGACAAATGCTTAGCTATGGCAGCACTGTATTAGTTTTAAAGTATAACATTTAGGGGGAAAATACAAGAATAAAAAGTTGCATTCCTTTTTTTAAAGCTGCAGAAATGCTGTAAAAGTAAAGCTCATTTTCATTGTACTGTTATACCACTAGAATGTCTGGCACAAAGGCTGTATTTTATTATCAAAATGTACCACAAATAGCTGCATCAAATAGGATGAAGTAATCAAAAGGAAAATATTTTGCCATGCTGTTAGTTGTTTTGAATTAGCTGCTGCATCACCACCGCACAGAGGCTAATCAACTGCAAGAACTCATCAGACCCATCTGCCAAGCACTTGTCTGTCTCCTGCCAAAAAAAGGAAAAGTTACAAGTTTTCAAGATCTCCCAAGATAACCATATAATGCATTCGGAGAAGAGCAGACTTTTACATCTCCCTGCCTCTCAGGAACATAAATTAGTTTTTCAAGCTGTTATAGGGAGCTTCAAAATCTAAAGTTTGACTGCCTGTACTTTACTCAAGCCAACATTTTCTAAAGCTGGTTGGCAGACCATTTGTTAGAGGAATCTCTACCTAAATTTAAATTTGCATTTCTCAGCCAGTCTTGCAAGCAGGCTGCAGTTGCCTGTAACAAGACTGGTCTACAGGTATTGTCTCCAGGACAGAAAAAGGCACACCCAAAAAGTTACTGCCTTTGTTTCTCCCTAGCAGGAGTGAAAATCACACCTGTGAAATGTGTGTAAACTCATTGTGTCTTCCTGTTCTGAACAGGAATAAAATATCTCTGTTAATCCCTGCATAAATGTAGTGCAATGCTAAAAATCTTCCCTCTGCTTTTCCATTGTGTGTAATGACTAGACAGATAGCTCAAGCAAGTTGGCTGGGGTAACGAACGGCCAATGTCCATTTCTCTTGAAGCCCTTCTTACTACTGCCTGTTACCATAAAAGGAGAATTGCCTCATACAGGGAGAGTACCATTAGTATACCATTCTTTGGGAAGAATTCACTAATGCACAAATACTGTAAAGGATTTCTTATGGCCCCCAAACCACAAGCAAACATGCATTCTAGATAGAAAAAGAACTGAAACAGAATGAAGACTCACAGCAAGCTTCTCTGCAATAACAGATTTCTGCTTGTCGCTGAGATCCTTCCTCTCAATAATGGTATCATGAAGCTGGTTTATAAACTGAGTAGCTGCGTAACCTTCATTGATCAGATTCTGGACATAGGGGAAAACAAATATTGGAAGCAGCTAGCATTAGCCAATTTAAACTAATAAGCTACAGGCTTAGACAACCAAAACATTACATCACTGCAGACGGAAAGTACTCCTTGACTTACTGTAAATCACAAAAAGCTAGGAGAGACAAAGCTTAGTTTATCGTTGGCTCCCTACAATACCACGTAAGGTATATTGCAATATGAGATTTCTGAAAATAGAGAGTAACGGTATTACCAAATACAAGCGTGCTACGTGATACAAATTCAGAGCAGGTAGTTTAAATTGGATTTGTCTAATACCCAGAGGATTATTTGATGGTTCAGACAACAGGAGGCTATCTTGTTTTATTGTACACAAGTACCACACCATTGTTTAATGAGTCATTTTAGACACAAATCAGATTATTAGCTTAAATGAAGTCTTGGAGTCAGCCTCATTGAGTATTCTGGAATACGTGTGTGTGTCACATGCCTAAGCACAGACCAGCTCCCGGGAAAGACTAAAGAGGTACGATAAACTAAAAATTCATCTTCACAATTCATCTATTCCATCACCCAATTGTAAGGAAGTATATACAACACTCTAAAGCAAGAAGTGATCTTAAGGAAGCTCTAACCTTAAAACAGTTGTAGTTAGCTAAAGTTTTTTAGCATCACCAGGGGCCAAGTTGTGATGACATGTTAGCCACTCCTGCTTTTAAAGTACTAACGTGCACTGTTAATCGCAAGGCAATGTCTCATCCACCTAGTCTCACACTACAGAAAGGCCATTTCATGTGCAGCTACCACTTATGCTTAGTAGGGCAGCTAATGAAGCTGCCAAGAGGCTTGAAATGTCAGGCTTGGCAGCAAAGGGTCTGCGATTATCAGATGTGCCGCCCCACAAGAAGTGTGTTGGAGATTAATGCAAGCCTACAGTTTTTGAATACACATTGCAGTAAGGACTGCAGAGCTGTTTGCAGGTGTGTAAGGCACATTTTGTAGCTGGAGGGCCCCACTCCCTCTGGGAAACCTTTGGGGAAAGGGGGCACATATCAGTGAACAGAACCAGGGACAGAAGTAGGCAATGCTTTTGTGGGTAAAATAAATTTTACCCACACATAATGCATTTACTTCTGGGGAGTTTTGTAACCAGGGAGTGCTACTCCTCCCTTTGAGAGTGCTTTCCCACCTAAGGTCACAGGGAATAAATGTCAGGGAGTTCATGTTACATTTACACCATGACTGGCTTAAAGACGAGCAGTTTTTTGTTTCAACATGCTTACATAACCACTACTACCTCCTCTACAACTTGCCAATACAGAAAGAAAAGTAGCATAAAAAAAAATCTGATCTGAACCTTGTACATTTTAGATCTCTAAAGCAAGCTACCTTTGTTGCAGCTTCCAGTTTTTCAAATGAACCACTCTGACATGCAGTTAGTAGACCGTCTAAAATTCCTTGAGGGACAATCTAAAACAAAAGTTGCATAAAGAAAAACATTGAAGCACCGAGAATAAAAAATAGAAACAGTGACTGCAAGTCCTGATGTGTAGGCAAAAGTTCAGAAGCCATTACCAGAACATACCATTTTCTATAGGTCGTCTTCACTTCAACCAATGCTCTAGGGTTTACACACACCTTTTAGGTAGGAAGATCCTCATATGGCAACTGCTGCACCACTGGTTTTTCCTCCAGTTTCATTCATCGCGCAATGCCCAAAAGGGGATGGCAGAACCTCTTTGCCCCACAGTTAGTGAGAGCTAGCAGTTAGATTAGCAGTAAAGCAGCAGCAGTAGATTAGTGAAAGTCATGTGTAGTTGCAGTATCTGTTGGGGATACCGTAACTTCACTCCATGGCCTCATTTCCCTCCTGACAAATGGTTCAGAGTGGATTAGGTATCCTTCCTATGTTTTAACCACCCCTTCGTCATGGAACCAAGATGATAGAAACATCAGTTCTGCCACATTTGCAATGCAATTTATGAAAGATTATGACTCCACAGTGTTGATTTCTGCCATATTCTATGCCTCTCTGTCTTCTGCTGGATCAGCAAACATAAGTCTGTTTCAAACTTCCAGAACCACACGTGTTCAGAGACAACATGCTCTGTCCCAAGATTCTGCTTTGGGAATGGATTTGGTCTCACATTTCCAAACTTATAAATGATCCTGTGACATAAGTTAGATGCAATAGCATCCACCTAGTAAATAAACATGTAATAAATCAGTCAGACCTAGCAGAAACAGAAAATTAAGCAAAATGAAAGAGGACTGTATTCAAAAGCTTTTCTTCATGTTTGAATAATTCACAAGTTTCCATGGAATATATTTCTGTATGCCCTGTTTTGCACCCCTGTGAACTTCAGTATTAAGGGCAAGTCATGAAAGAAAAATCAAGCGTGGTAGAACTGAACAGACAGATGTGAAGAAAAAATACCATTTTATGTAAGCAGTCTTCCAATATTTGCAAGCATAGACTGGGCCAACTGAAATACACAACCTAGACCTACCCCTGCAATTTCAGTGACAACTTTCTCAGTCACCTCTTTCCCGCCTGTTAATCGTGTAGCGCTTTGAAGAAGTGTGATTGCTTTTCTCAAGTCCCCTTCTGATGCATGGACAAGGTAAGAGACTGCCTGTGGAAGAAATAAATACTGCTTTATAAGAAAATCAAAGAAGAGATGAGACAGTTGAGATCCTTTTCTGAAGTACTCTTCTTTTCCTACAGCAGATTCCATATCTTACCCAATTCAGAAGGAAGGCTAACACATTCAGGGGGGCGAACACAGCACTTTCCCCAATGTAGTTACACATTTTCCTTCTCAACTACAAATCAACAAATGCTCTAAGGGTAATCACATTATAAGTGGTGTGATCTGTCCCCATGGCTTTTGTCCAACACTGTCAGATCTCTGTATCACAACACGGATAACGTTCTAGGAACACAAGAGTAAGCTTTATGTTTAATCTCACAAGTTTGAGCTAGAACAGAATGCTTCCTTTAGCAAAGTTAATCAAATATACAAATAATTTACAAATAAGTTTTCCTCCTCCCTCTCCTGTAACTATGTGTGAGATCTCCCACTGTTGCCAGAGAGGCCTACTGTGTTTATTTAAACAGGGATGCAGTACAGTGTGACTGAAGATGCCAGGACTGGTATGAATGGGTAGGCACTATTTGCTCCAAACAAAGCCCCGTGACACTGGCAGCATGAGGCTGCAGCACTCCTGAATAAAAGCAGGGTAGCATGTGTCTTGATAAGAGGCAGGCCTAAACTCAGCCTCTCCTGCACTGCAGTCTGCAGTCTGCACCCTAGCTTAATAAACTTAATAAAGAGGTAAGGCTATACCACTGCACTGCAAAACCACTCGTGTACTCTAGAATGCCACTAGTCTGTACTATGAACTTGTGGCATACTTGCCAAAAATACCAGCCACCACTGACCTGGCACAGAAATTCCCTAACTATGCTCAATTATTTTGATTAAGTTGCTGGACCAACGCCCCTTCTGTAAAATATGGGTAATGATTATACTATGCATGTAGCTCAGCAGTGACCCAGGAAAAAAGACACTAAGCATTGCGTCCGTCTCTTTTCACAGAATTAAAAACAATGAATCTCTGAATGAACAGAAAAGCTACCTCACTGCTGACTGTCACATTCTCCTTTTCAGCAATGTCTAGAAGTCTCTGCTGCTGGATTTTGTCTGAAAGGGGCTTGAAACGAAATTTGGAGCAACGGGATGTTATGGGTTCAATTATCCTGCGAAAAAGAGAAAGTGAAACGCAATTACAAGAGGAATCCATCCTCTCTAGTTTCCGCAGAACACGACAATATATTTCCCACTACTTCCTGCCCCTTAGTAATAAAATTTAGCAATGCATCCATTGTGCTATGTTCCTCATTTCCCAAGGGGAATTAAGCAACCCTTTACAATGCAAGTTTAGGATTTTTACAATGGGAACCAAGAAATAATAAATATTTTCCATCAAACAATAAGTAAGAAAGCATGTTGAAACCCATACAGACCTGCTGATGTAATTACAAATAAGGCAGAAGCGTGTTGTTTTGGATTCTCTCTCCATGGTGCGCCGTAAAGCTGCCTGGGCTGCTGAGGTCATAGAATCCGCTTCGTCCAAGATGATAATCTTAAACGGGGGACACGGCTTGCCACTAAACACACACCCATTGCAAAAACATGCATTAACAACTTAGTGCAGGTTATATTTGCAAATCCAACAAATGATGATATCAGTATTGCTTAGCCACTTTTATCCATTTCTGAGATTTGAAAGATGTTTTAATATTTCAGAACTTTTATTTCAAGGATGACACGTGTCTCCGAACATATCCTGTTCAAGTTCTGACAGTGTATTCAGGGCTGGACAAGACAATTTGCTTCCTGTTGTGAAGGACAAGAAAATGTCCCTCACACTATTCCAGCGTACTGCAATCTTGAGTTCCCTGGTGTCGTGGCCCACAGACTCCCACCTTCCCCAGCCAGCTTGGCCATAACTCAGCCAACTCTTCAAGTAACTGACAGACTGAAGGTTGGAAATAAAATGTCACACACAACGACTGACAAGCTGCTGTCTGTATGCCAGCAACTGAATCATTCAGGGTGCAATAGAAGACAAGTGCATTCAGCATTTGGGAAGCTTGCACACAGTTTCACGGCTCCCATAAATGTCCTATCGGGTACAGTGGTGCAAGACATGTGAAGGATAAATTCCTTCAGAATGCAGTTATGCTCCTTGACTCACTTGAGAGCCCAAAATCCACCGTGCGATGCTGACTCGTGGCTTAATTTAGCATTACAGAGCGAACCCTTATAAAACTAAAGCGGAGAGAAATACAATCCCACGAGGCAGCTTTGATCGTTGCACTTACTCTGAACGACTTCCCGACACCGTTAGCTGAGCAAAGCTCTTCACTTTCTCTCGAATGACTTGTATTCCACGTTCATCGGATGCATTCAGCTCGAGGACTCTCTGCCGGAACAGTTCGGGTCTGTTTATCAGAACAGAAATTCGGCCAAATATTAACCTATTTGTTATACCAAGCTATTAATCTGGTTTTGAATTCTGGACGTTGGTTTTCCTTGGTTAAAACAAGGTTTTCTCGCTCCCCTTCCTCCCTTTAGCTTGGGGAACTGGACTACAGATTCATTATTTATTTAACTTATGAATCACTAACATCCCGAAGTGATTTGACAACAAAAACATGAAACTATAAAAACCATTGTGCCCAAAACAGATACAGACTAGGATAAAGCATCTCAACTTGATGTCCCGCATGAAGTTGGCTCTGGATTTCCCGCATGAAGTTGGTCTAGATCAGCATTTTCCAACCAAGTGTCCTCCGTATGTTCCCTACTACAACTCCCATCAGCTGTACTTGATAGGTCTGGTGGGAATTGCAGTTCAAAGGGCATCAGCTTGGTGAAGGCTGTACTAGAAGGCACACAAGGCCTTCTCTAGCCCTATGATTAGTGATCAGAACGTCCTAAAGTTGTTAAAACTTCTATATTGATTGTAAAAGGAACTCACTTGGATAATTAACAAAACACTCAAATCACTGAGTGACATTCCCCCCCCCCCATTTTTGTGCATCTCTTCTCTATTTATATATGCAAGTTATGAATATGCAACTGAAGGAAAATATCAATTTTTAAAAAAACCCACCTAGTCTCAAGGAGGAGACTGCACGAATGGGAGTGGGCAGTTCAAGTACCTATCTCGCTCCATAATACATAGTGTTAGACTTTGTGGCCACAAATTCTGCAGCCATGCATTACTGTTTTGCTTCCAAGCAACTCAAAATCATCATGATCTCAGTTTGGAAAATTAACTTTTGGTTACCTTTCTTAAAGTCTCAGCTTCAGTAACTATGCCTTAAAACTGTTCTGCCGATGTTTACCTACCGATAAACTACAGGTTTATCTCTTCTGGAGGAAGAGAAATGCCTGCAAACTGAAGATTCACTCTGCCTAATTTCTGCTTCTTCATGTTGCACTAAACCAAGTGCCTACTATTAAGTCACCAAAAGTACTAGAGGATTGTCGGACTCAAAACAGACACTCGAATGCCACTAGGTCCCACACTTACCCAAAGAGTTCTCTGGCTGCTGCCAAAATAGTGGATGTTTTTCCAGTTCCAGGTGGGCCATAGAACAAGAGATTGGGAAGCTGCAACAGCAGGAGGTTAAACAATGCTGTCATACAATATTTTGTAAGTAGATATTTTAGAGGAACAAGAAACTTCAGGCGATGTTATCATTGAGTATTTGTTTTACAACACTTACATAGGTGTCTATGCCACAACTCAAGCATGTGACACGGTTTTGCAAATAAGAGTTGTGTATAATTTTGATTTGAGAGTTGTGCATAGATTTTAATTTGATTAATATTTACCGGCCTGTTTCAAATGCTATCTTTATGTTTTAGTTTTTTATTTTCAAAGTGTTGTAATTGGTAACCCCAAGACAGAAGGAAAGAAGTGAAACAGATGCTTTAGATAATATTTTAAATACTATACAGAGATGCATACTTGAGTTGGACACAGGACAGGTCAGTAAATGATTTGGTCAAACAGAAATCTAGTGTTCTAATTAATTTAATACTTTAAAGTAATAACAAAAGGCAATTTAATCATCAACAGGTCTGGTAATTATGCTAACTATGAAATGAACTTATTGTGAATAAATGATATTAACTTGCTTTTTTAAAAAAAATGAATGATAACAATGCTTGTAACAATGCAAAGAAACATTTTCTATTAAAATCAACAAGAGTTATTCGCTTTGGATTTTGTCACAGAACACACACAGAAGTGTCTTTTGTGTTTTACTTCAACCAATTTCCTTCAGCGTTTTTTTTTTAAAAATAGTGACTGTTTCTGCCCAATGCCTCAAAGGAGCTTTACATTGGGGGGGAAATAGCTAGATCACATTGAGGAAGTCCTTCAGCAAGGAAGACTTTTGTTGCAGGGCAAGTCTAGGGGACCAGGAGTCCTCACACACCTGCTGACAAAATGACACTATAATAAAATTGAAATACGTAAATGGCCACCTATCCAGCAGCATTTTTGGCTTCATGGAACATTGGGCTGCAGGCAAATAAGTAGGCTGTCAATTAGAATCACAGAACTGTATACTTGGAAGGGACCATGAGGGTCATCTAGTCTAACCCCCCTGCAATACAGGAATCTTTTGCCCAACATGGGGCTAAAGAAAGAAATCAGTGGGATTTCTGGTCCTTTCTCTTGCAACCACAGAAATATCAGACTGTCTTTTGAAAGTCATCATCTCCACTCCCCTTTTTAAAAGAAAAAATGCTTGCATTTTTAAAATCTGTGTGTCTTTGTCTCTGATTACTGCAAAAGATTTTTTTAAAAAGCCAATCGTCTTTTTAAAGAGCCATTTGCCACTTAGTGCTCCATGGAACCCAAACGTCCCCTTGGGTATGCTGAGAGCTTGCTGCTTAGTTCTGTGGATTCCAACATCCATGCTTCAGAGCATGTTTAAGATTATACAGGAACCATCTGAATTTTGTTTTCATAATGGTATGGCAGGAAGAATGCACTATTCTGCAGGTTTGTGGGGTTCATACACAAGCAGAGATACACACCAAACAGCCACTATCCTGCGACTTGACTCAACATTTGGTACTTTTACAGAAAACCTACACTTGTCAATCAATGAACGAATACCACAAACTTGAAGAGCACATTTAGCTGGCACCTACAGTAAGGTCTGATGAAGGATCTCCTAATCCTTTATCTAACTTAATGGCTGTATTTTTAGTAGAGCTGTAACATGACCAAGCTACGCTATTTCTGACTGTTGCCAATGATGAAGTTATGGTGCCTATAGGTGGCTTATTATCAGGCTAAAGATACGTGGAAATTTACAACATACGGTGCAAAATACTTTCAAAAGCATGGGCATTTCCACGTAGAAAACATGTTATAATCGTAGGTTTGGAAGGGACCCTGAGGATCATCTAGTCCAACCCCCTGCAATGCAGGAAAATGCAGCTGTCTCATATGGGTATTGAACCTGCAACCTTGATGTTATCAGCACCACCCTGTAACCAACTGAGCCATTCTAACAAGATGCAGACTAATTTCAAGACACTGGTCAATTGATTACTTATTATTTAACGATGGTCAAATATCCCATGTAGTACTCCGAATCATCTTAAAATGAAACTATTCAATACAATGGCCAGGACGCAAATAGCTACTTCAGGTGCTAAAGAGACTGGACATGTTCAGGGGCAGATTAAGGTGCCCTGGAGCAGTGCTGACACGAGATATTCTGCTTTTTAACATGTGAAATGTTTGTTGTAGTTGAGTTCTTAGAAATGAGCCATGTACAACCCATCATTACTGCCCTGCCCTTCCCCCACAAGTATTAGTAACTAGCCTTAGCACTTGCTATCTCCTCCAAAGAATGCATGAGATGGAGTGGCAGTTTAGCTGCAAATTTTAAGATGTTCCAGTGGAAGCATATCTTCTTCAAACTCCAGCTAAACGTTCTTACCAAAAGACTAGGTTGCAAAGTATTTTATTTACTTAAAAGCATTTTTATCATCCTTTATCACAGCAACTTACAGATGTAAGACCTCAGGCATCTTTTTTTTTAATGACACAAAAAGAAAAGGAATTGGGGGGAGGAAAAAAAATCAGATACTATTTCTTAGTTACACAGTGCTTGTAATGAACAGCTGGAATGAAAAGATTACAAGAGTAGGAGGAGCCATGTACTACTGGCCTTTCATACAAAGCAGATACTGGGAAGAATGATACAAAGGATGAATATGATTAAATATGATGCACATTTCCCTAGGAAGGCAAGATCGAGCTCTATGTGAAACATCAGATACAGAAAAAGGGTGGGATTCAGCTAACTTTTTTCCTCTAGGGCAAAGGTAGTTCCCCCCTCCACACATGCCCTATGCTGTCCCTAAATCTGCTCTGGAGGATTGAGGGAAACCCCTGAACAGATCATGGGGGCATGCAGAAGAAGAGGGGGAAGAACATTTCATTGTGCAAGAGGAAATCCTTGTACTGATGGAATGCTCATCTTAGCTCTATGTTGAATAAAACCAATACAGTGAAGAATTTTGGGTCTATGTACAAGAGGAACAGACTTCCATTCATGCAACAGGACTTCCCCCTCTTCTCCTCCCCTTAAAGCCCCCTAATATCTACTCCAGAAGATCCCCCAATCCTCTACAGCAAATTTGAGAACTGTTCAAGGAACCTTAGGGCAGGGGAAGGAGAGGAAGAGGAAGGGGGAAGTCCCATTGCAAGAGTTAAGTCCACTTGTACAATGTTCTATTTCACATAGACAAGGCTGGACTTATAATGGTGCCATTACATTAAGTGTACCAGATTATTTTTTGTAGCCCTTGAAAGCTAATGCCATAGCCCTTAATATACCACAGTACTTATTTTGTAGTACTTTCATGTGTTCCTTTCAGGGTAAGGGGGAACCCTATTCGGAAAGGCCCTAATCTCCTCAATCAGGCCTTGCACCCAGACATCCAGCCTTCTACTGTTTAAACTGGTAGGTCTGGAGCCTCAGAATTATCTGTCAATCATTTGTCAGAAGTCAATCATCACTACAGAGGCAGAAAAAGGCAAGAGTAAGGCACTGTGAGGGCACCTAAGGGTTGACTTGCTCTGGTTATTTGATGTTTTGCTGAGACAAAAGTGCAATGAGTAACTGGCTGCAAGCAGGTCAATGGAGTGTGAAATGTCTGCATGCAGTGGAGTGCTGGATTTGGCCTGGGAGGAAACCTGAGATGGGCCAAGCGAATTACATTGACCTTTTCTGTGACCCAAAGTACGGGTGTATTTTTGGGCCAGAGAGCCAAACCAGCCACTAACATAAATGACAAGAGAAAGGCCAGGGCGGGGGAGGGGCGGAGTTGTCTCAGCTTCTATTGCAGCCTTTTAAAGCATTGTTTAACAACCCTAAAAATACACATGAGGTTGTACCTAGCTAAGTTCTATGCATAGAGGAAATGCATTTAAATTAATGACTGTAAGTTAGTCATGCCTGTTAACTCCAGTGGGTTTGCTGTGAGTAGGACTAGCACTGGATACGCAGCCCTGGTTGTTTCAGAGTTTGGTGTTCATTTGCTTCTTTTAGGAAATGCAGAGGGAAGCCTTGGAAGTTTATTTCAGCAGTGGCCTGGGAAAGGGCTGATTAAACTGGGCAGGAGCCCTATCTCAGCGGCAGAGCAGCACAGTTCAGTCTCTGGCATCTCCAGAAAGGGCTGAGAAAGATGTCTGTCTGAAGTCCTGGAGAGCTGCAGCAAATCAGTATAGACAGTACCGTGCTAGATGGACCAACGGGACAATGCAGCTTCCTTTACCATTCCAGAACTTTTATTTCTGGTTGTTTTTTTGCCATCAAAATCTATTCCCCACAAAAGGAGTCCCAAGAGCATGATACTCCTGGAGACTCACTGAAGAAGTTGTCCCATATTACACGTTACCTCTCAACTGTTAAGGATTTATTGTAATTTTTGTTGTTGTTCTGTAAGCTGTTCTGGGAGCATACAGCTGCAGAAGGGCCAATAAATTTTATTCTGCCTATATAGACACAAAAGTATGATTCATAAGACTACACACAATAATTATCTTCTACTGGAAAAATTAACGTTGGGAGAACTACAACACTCACGTCAGCTCCTTGTAAGGTTTTCTTCAGTACTGCAACAACTTCCTCTTGAAATGCAACTTCATCCATGCATTTTGGGCGGCTACATAAAAAAAAAATGAAAAAAACTTAGCATGTCTTATTAATATTTTCTGAACAGAAGTAATGATACATGTAACTTCTCTGTTCCTTTAGATCAATGAGCAAAGCCATTCTCTTCTATGGAACTTAGTGGTCCAAGGATGGCTTCCTTGCTATTTTCACTGCCTGCTGAAAATGATTTTAGGAATGCTTTTAAATGAATACACTGCAAAGTCTAATAAATTTCTGCTGCCGTCGGGTTTTCTTTTTCTTTTTACAGAGATAAACAAGCAACTAACCCGTCAAATCTGGAGCTTAACAAATATTTCAGTCAAAGCAGCAAGTCTTAATAGCTAATACTCTGATGCAAAAAATAGACATCTGGCGATGTAGTAGCCAGCCACAGATGATCAACGTGGCCTGCGTGTGCAAGCAGTGCAACATCAAAGACGCTGTCAACAGAAGTTCAGCTTCTACTTCTCCACAGAAAGAACCTCTGCAATCTTCCACAGGCCACTCCTCTGACACTGCACTGCTTATATACGAGAATTAACTTTGGACTGGCATTCATATAACACAGTCCTCTGAAGTGAAGCAGAGCACCAACACAAGTAGAGGCATAATATATGTGGAGACATCTAGTGGTTACAGTCATAGTCATTATTTAAAACAGTGGTTTTCAACCAGTGTTCCCTAGCACCCTGGGGTGCCTTGACTGATGGTCAAGGGTGCAGAGGAAAACACTGGCCTCTGTCCCTCTTTCCTTCCCTTTCTCCTCAGATGCCTTCTCGGGTCTCTGCCTCCTAAAGGCTTGCATGGCTGCTTGTTACAGCAGCCCTGGCTACAAGCTCCCTAGGCGAATGGTGCCTCTGGGCTCGCCAGGGGTGCTGGTTGTCAGGAGCTGAGATGGCCTTGGAGTAAGCAAGCAAGGGAGGGAACCCATCCAGCCAGTCCACCAGTTCCCAGGCACCTCTCTTTGGGGTGGGGTGGGGAGCTCAGAGACCATGGGTGGCGGCTGCCCAGAGGACTCCCAATGAGAGGGGAGAGGAGGCTGAGGGAACACTCCACAAGGGAAGGGTGAGGGGCTGCCAGCTCTGCAGGCAAGGGGTGACATAACTGGGCTCCGGTGCCACAGAAAGAATGTAGCTGGTCAAGGGAGCCATGGACTCAAAAAAAGTTGAAAACCTATGATTTAAAACGCCTCCAATGTAGATGATCACATTCCCCTAGCAATGGGGCTGGGAAACTTTTTATGCCAAAGGCCACATTTCCACATAGACAACCTTCTGGGGGCTGCATGCCCGTGGGGGGTGGGTCAAGACGAAATAGTGGGCAGATCAACAGATGCAATTCTTTATCTTTGCACAGCAGGGTACATGCCAGCCATACAAGAGTCAATTTCTACACACCCCTTCGCTCAGGCAAGCAAGAGGCATTCTTCATCCCTCGTATTCATCTTGGGCAATTACACCGCTCATTTAGATTCCAAAGCAGAGTCCAATACTTACTATTTTTCCACCCAAGGAATAGCTCTGACCCTTTTGCCCTCCCCACTGCCTCCTGCAGTGGCAGCTGTTCCCCGATCTTTGGTAGATGGGGGTTTAGTGCTGATTGAAGATGGTCCTTTCAGAAATGCCTGCATTGCTGCTGTTTCTCACCAGTCTGCAAAGGAGGAACGGGAAGGAAATGATGCACATGTGTCATTTGAAAAATTAGTTTTGTAATTTGGTACCTCCACTCATTTCTCAGTTGCCTCAATCCTGTCACCAGCGATAAGAATAAATAGTGAAGCAATTATTTTTGTTGAACCATTTCATTTATAACCATAAAAGCCTTCAAGGCTATATTTTTTTCTTCTGATATAAGAACAAAAAGGGTGAAGTCTGCAAGGATACGTTGTCATATGATCAAGAACCAACAAAAACTTTTTACTCAGAAATGTCCTTTTCACACTTTAAAATCATGAGATTAAAGTCCTGCTATACAACAGGTATACAACAGGGGACGCAGGTGGCGCTGTGGGTTAAAGCCTCAACGCCTAGGACTTGCCGATCGAAAGGTCGGCGGTTCAAATCCCTGCGGCGGGGTGCGCTCCCGCTGCTCGGTCCCAGCGTCTGCCAACCTAGCAGTTCGAAAGCACCTCCGGGTGCAAGTAGATAAATAGGGACCGCATACCAGTGGGAAGGTAAACGGCATTTCCGTGTGCGGCTCTGGCTCGCCAGAGCAGCGATGTCACGCTGGCCACGTGACCCGGAAGTGTCTTCGGACAGCGCTGGCCCCTGGCCTCTTAAGTGAGATGGGCGCACAACCCCAGAGTCTGTCAAGACTGGCCCGTACGGGCAGGGGTACCTTTACCTTTACCTTTATACAACAGGAAAAAGTAGTTTAATTTTGCTGATTTCATGGACCAGCTGGCTTCCACCTCAATAGAGAATGTATCAGATCCAGCTTTTTGTAAAGTGTGTGTTCCAGGAGCAGGCAACAAGGTGCCCTTCACAATTCAGAGAACTGTGGTGTACAATTCCCATCAACCCCAGCCAGTATAGGCAACGAGATGGGATTAAGTGAGTTGTAGTCCACAAACAGCACCTGTTTGGCTACCTTATGGTGTATGTTTTATTTGGACCAGTCATGAGCTGCACCCAATCATGGCTTCTCTATGCACATCCATGAAACATACACCACAATCTGCAAGCAAGTTGTACAGAAACCTTGATGACAATTACACAATTCCTTCGATGTCCATGCATTCTTCTTTACAGTGAACAGACCTCTATCTGAAGGGCTTTCACTTTTCTGTTTGAAGGAGTCCCTGGCTTACATCTCCTGTTCAAAGATAAGCAGACTGTATCAGGCTCCCCAAGTTCTGAGATCTGGAGGGGCGAAGGGATAGCTCAGGAAGTGGAGCATGAAACTCTTAATCTGAGGGTTGTGGGTTCAAATCCCATGTTGGGTAAAAGATTCCTGCATTGCAGGGAGCTGGATTAGATGATCCTTGTGGTCCCTTCCGACTCTACAATTCTGTGATTTGATCACCCTGCCAGCAGTTCTGCCACTATCTAAAATCCTGCGAGGCAGTCAAGCAAGAGACAGCCTTTTCTGCGGTAGACCCCCCCCCCTGCAGGAGCATTTGGTCCCATTCCTACATATATTTAAGGCACACCTTTTTCGCACAAGCCCCTTTGGGGTTGGGACACTACACGGCTTAACTAAGCTGCATATAGCCCACCCTGAGACCGCTTGGAGGAAGAGCAGACTATAAATACAAATAAGCACGCAAGCAGCCCTAAGGAAGGGGAGCAGTTGGGGCCTCGAAGCTGCCTGTCAAAAGCAGGTGGGCAGCGACAGCAACCCCCACTCCCATTACTGCGGGAGGGTATTTCTATTTCAGTTTGTCCAATTTTTCCAAATTTAAACATCAGCATACATATATATATATATATATATATATATATATATATATATATATATATATAATATACACAGTGTCTGTGTACACACACACACACACATATATAGTTTTATACATATATATCTATTACCTACATATTTCTATCTATCTGTGCGATGTTTTTTGTCTTTCTAGTTGGTTGGATGTAAGTTGCTTTGGGCTGCCCTGGGCAGGATAAAGCAACAACAACAAGTGTAAGCAACCGCCCTCCGCCCACCCCCTCAATGCTCCAGCTACATAATAATAATAATTTATTATTTATACCCCGCCCATCTGGCTGGGTTTCCCCAACCACTCTGGGCAGCTTCCAACAGAACACTAAAATACAATAACCTACTAAACATTAAAAGCTTCCCTAAACAGGGCTATCTTATCTAAGTAAACACAGGGACTCCTCGCGGCCCACAAAACACAGCAGTGCCCCGATGCCTGAAGGGGGTGGGACGGAGGTGGAGGAATAAACTCCCTTCTTCCCCTCCCCCCCCCCCGCTCGCTCCTTCAAGGGGTTCGCCACCGCGTGCGCGCGCCCCCCTCATTAAAGGCACCTGCGAAGCGGCCGCGCGCACAGATCTCCTCAGGCCTCTTTAGCGCTTTCCCTTCCCTTCCCCCAGAACTCCCGCCAAAACCGATCGTTCGGATCAAGGGGCGGGACCACTTCCGTGTATATACGTATGTATAAGGGCGCGCTAGCAATACGAGCGGACCATAGAGATCCGACACGAGATTCCGTTCCCTGAGGGAAGGAAGGTGGCGGGGGGGGGGAAGGGCACTGGCGCATCACGTGCCGCGCCATATATGGAGATGTGGGCCGGCCAGCCGGCCTTCCCTCGCCTAAGGCGGAGAGGCGAACGTCGTTTGCGAGAGGGAAGCGACGCGCAGGCGCTGAACTGTAAGCTCCTCCCCGTTCTCTGGATAGAGGAGGAGGGAATTGCCCGCGTGAGAAGAGATCTGAGCATGCGCGCACAAAGTATTGCCGACCATTCCCTGCAGACGCGGGTCGTGGGGCGCATGCGTGCGCGAGAGTGTGCCTGGAGTATTGAACTTGAGTTTTAGCTGCGGGCAGCGTTTTGTTAGTCAGTCCGTCGCTTATTGGAAACGATGTAGAAATCCAGGCATTTTGAAACGTTCAGGGTTCGCACCCAGCACCCCAGTCCTTTTATTTACATTCACACCAGGGCCGACCCTAGACATTTATTTATTTTTTAAAAATAATATTTATTAAGTTTTCAACAAGAAAAAGGTTACAAAACAGTAAAAGGAAAACACAAAAAATACAAAAACCAAAAATAGACATAAAAAGAAAAAATCCCTCTTTCTGATATCTTACCACTCATTTACTTATTTTCATGACTTCCTCACACCTCCCTTTTTTGTTTCCATTTTAAAAATTGTTCAGCAAATCCGTACCCTCTCAGTTTACCCTTAATTGTTTATCCTCACATATTATAACTTCAAATTTTCGTCTAATATCAATCCATTCTTACATATTCTTATTTTACCTTATTACTAGAACCACTTCGTTTCATTCCAACGTCATTAACATTCAATAATTTTACAGTATTTCTGTAGGTAGATTTTAAATTTCTTCCTATCTTCTTCCACCAACTCTTCTCCCTGGTCTCGGATTCTGCCAGTCATTTCCGCCATTTAGACACCTGAGGAGAACCACAAAATGGTGCCTCACCCTCCCTGTCAGGGAACAAGACGTGAGGGAAGAGCTGCATGAGGAACAAGAGCGAGGAATAAAGATATATATTGGAAACAATGGACAAATAAATATCTACATGATCATCTGCTGTGGATCCTGCCGCCTGAGGCGATCGCCTCATAGGTGGGCCGGCCCTGGTTCAGACTGATACTGTGAACTGCGAAAATACCTTTGGGGTGTTTTTTTCCCCTGCCTCTTTTTTAATGTATTTTTTATTAAATTTTCAGTTTTACAATTTAAAATACTCGTTTTACATCCTTAAAATAACAACCACTTCCCTTCTCTTTCCATGGTTCATTTTAAGTATAAATCCCTGCATATTTTACAAAAACGATGCCATTCAGTATTCCATTACTGCATCCATCAAAACTTGTTTACGCTGCTGGATTTATCTTAACGCTGCTAGCGTTTTCAATCACACCAAGGAGGAGGAAAGCAACCAACCACCTCACATGGTTGGCATCCGTCAGTCTCGAGAGACAAAGGAGTTCGCCTCCAGGGGTGGAGGGAGCCAGTGTTAGCAGCATTGAAGTGACCTCCCTGGGGTGCAAGCCTGGGCAGTGCGTTTGGAGGTCCTGGGCTACCCAAATGAAAAGATCCCCCCCCCTCTCGTCCTCACTTATTTGGCCCAAAGGAAAGCAGATCAAGACGTTTAGCACCAGCTTGGCTGCAGGAGTTGCCAGAAAGACATACAAGGTGCCATCCAGCCTACTTAGGGTCTACTGCTCAGCCTTTTCCTCTCCTGAAGATGTCCCACAAGGCTGCAGGTACGGATTTTCCCTTGAGTATAGTTGCAAGACAGTTGAGGTTTAGGATCAGAGTTTTCCTCCTACAGCATGTGCAGAAACCGCCCCTTCTGACTATTAGACCTGCTTTTGGTCCTGTCCGCTCAATCTGCCGGATCCTGTCTTTGCATGCAGGGGAAGTCCCTAACTCACCAAGGATTTGAGACCCACTGGCTACCCTCACCTGGTAGACCTAGCAGGCCAGTCAAAGCCGGTTCCACAGTGCCATGAGCTGACAGCTTATTGGAGCCACAGGTGAGGGCTGAGTGCAGGATGGGGGAACCAAAGGTGGAAAAACTACCCCAGAAGGCATGTCCCCCACCCTTACTACCCCTCCCTTAACACCCCAAACATCCCAACATAATTATCCATAATTACCCACAAAGGGCACATTTCTCCATTGCCTCCTGAGACAGATGGTTTCTGTTATGTACTGAGTTGAATAGGATCCAAAAGGCAGCAGTCTGATTGGTCCTAGAACAATAGGATCCAGAATGCAGCAGTCTGATTGGTCCACAGGAACGACCCAATCCAGCTCCAGGTGGAAGGGAATCCGCAACCTGATTGGCCTACAGGAGAATCCCGGAATTAGCCAATCACGTGGGGCCCATTGTGTAAATAATGTATATAAGGCAGACATTCTGGGGGAACTTCCATTCCTCCTCACCACACGAGCTGAATAAAGAGCATGAAATCCACTCTTGACTCTGAGTATATTTCAGTTTCCAACACAGGCAGTGGGGAAGAAAATTTGAGGTTAAGGCAACAGATAAGTTGCAAGAGATTGTAACAACCTTGCTGAGTGTGTGTGTTTTAATGCATCTTTGTGGATTGGTTGGTTGGTTGGTTATTTCTTTGGGTAGCCTTGGGCAAGATAAAGCTATTAACAGATGTAATTATTATTAATAATAATCCTTATGTTGTGGATAAGGTGGAGGAGCCTCAAGAGAAGCTTATGATAAACCTCCTTGCACTTTTATTCAGCATTATTTTCAAAGATGGTTACGCACTTTCATTTGTTGTTGGTTTTTTAACTGAATAAACTGCTTTGAGGTGGTGGTGGTTGTTTTTACAATCAAGTGGTGTGTAAAATGTTTATTAAATAATCAGACGCCTACATAAATCACTTAACATTGCACATGCAGGTGAGTGACACTGAAAGGAAGTCACACAGAAAGCAGTGTTGGCCCATCTACATCCACACAGATGCATTGTGCTCTTGAGATGGAGATCTCATACATACTGGTTGGCAGGCGTAATATGTATTGTTTTCTGCACACAGTTTTTCCAATGTACCAGATTTGTACAAAAGTCAGTAGAGTGGTTGGACCTGCTGAAGTGTTGGGGGCCCTGACTCCTGCTCAAGGATTCTGAGGCAAGTCCTGTGGCTACCTTTTCCTTCCTTTCAGACAGGTACCTGGTGGTATGGCCAGCTCGCCACTGATAAGAGTCTGTGCAACAAGGACTAGAAAGGGCCCATCACTTTACTGTACAACAAGTATCTATAGATGAAGTCCAACTCTCTCAGCAGATTTGTAGCTATCCTGTTGTCGTGGCCCTGATTGTCATTGTAGAGTCAACAGTGCTTAATTGTACAAGAAGTGCTCCGCTACACGCATTATTGAGCAAAAGCAAAGGCACAGACAATTAAACTAGACGGCAACAGGAGTAATCACTTGGGAGAGGAGCTATACAAGGGCGTACAGCTAACCTGGAGAGGGTCTCTATAGCAACAACAGTTTATTGAAAAGGAAGCTGCAAGGAAGGCAACATACTGAAAATTACATCATTCTACTGGGAAAGGAAAGCTGTAATTTTGTTTTGGGCAATTTGAAATAAATAGCTTCCTGTTATTGGGCACAGTGGCGGCATCCTCTATTGAATCAGACCAAATCGCAACTCAAGGGCAGCGAAGGGTCAGCAGTATTTGTGCAGTGTGGCACCTGTCTTTTTAAAAAACAACAACACAAGAGTTGTTTTCTGTACAGTACAAGGAGGGGGATGTTACCTGTACAGAATGGATTGATTATAGACATTATTTAAAGAAGAAGAAGAAGAAGAAGAAGGAATGGGTTGTGGAAATTCTGGGTGTATAGAATTGTCCTCACAGAGTTGAAGGAAAGCTCATTTGCTCTGGCACAATATGCATCTGGCTTCCTGTGAATTATTTCTACGCAACAATTTATCACTCCCACCCTCCGTTTAAAATGAATTTGCAGGGCAATCCTACAGTCTCTGTACACTTGCAGCTTAGGGCAATAAAACACAAAGATGATTCTACGTTCTCCCAGCAGTTGTCAGGTTTGTTTTTGGTGTTTCTTAAAAAAAAAAAAAACACTAGAAGGGCTAACCATTTGGTTTCTGTGCCTTAAGTGACAAAATGTATCACCCCAGAATACATGTTAATTATTGCATGTGCAATTAATTATATTAATTTACAAAGACCTGAACAACTTTTGTCCAGGGTTCCTTAGGAACCACTTAAACCCTCACATCCCGGTTTGATCGCTGAGAGCATCTGCAGGAGTATCCCTGGCCTCAGGTCTGCAGGCTCCAGAGAGCTGCAGAGCTGGCAGATCCAGTCTCCATGGAGTGCTACCCCTGTCTTCTGAAACCATCTCCTCCTTCATTGCACGCCTGCCATGCAGAAACGCAGCAGAGGATCCAGAAGGTGGCATTTTCTGTTTGGCCCCAGCAACAAAACGTCCAGGACCAGCCTTGCTCCCTTGAATTGGTAGCGCTCATTTGGTGTAATTCACTTATTTGAGTCTTTCTGTGCATGTTTTATGATGGAGGAGACTTCAAAGTATGCTGGTAGGTGGAATTCTGATTACCGTAAATACTCTATCCAGCTAATGGTTCATCTCCCATCCCTTAACCACAAATTCATGCCATAAACTTTCAAGCAAATGCCAAAGCAAAGGTATAGTTCAGGCCCCTTGTCTGTATTTCTGTACTCTCAGGAAATACCATAGCTCTGAGGTATCTCCAGCTTCAAAGTCAGGAACAATACAGAAGGTGGTAGTGGTTAGTTTATTTAAAGGAATGCATCTCTCAGTAAAGAGTAGGGAAGAAGGAGAAATGCTATTCAGTTTGCACTTAAAGGAGAATCTACCCAATTTACATAGGAATTGAAACACAGCCATCCTTTTCAATTTGCACTTCTCTGGAATTTTGCAATGCAGTTCACCAGGGTAGGAAACACCCAGGTGTTTACCTGGGTTAAGTGTTATTTTTACTAATGCATGCATAGTATTAGGAGGAAATGCTTTGCAAAAAATAATGTGTATATGTTTGTAGCTTCGAGTACACTCAGCTGACAGTACAGTACATACTTTGATTTTTCTCATTTTTTCCAAAACTATTGCTTTGAAAAATACCAGGCAACAGGCAGTAGTAACCCAGTTACAACTGGATCTTGTGCAACTAACTTACCGGTATATGCCAAAACATTTTTCTCCCTTTTCTGTAATCTACCCCATGTACCTTGACAGGTACAAGGTCAAAACAACTGTATCGAAGGCCAAAACAAATAAATATAGAATGTTTAGAACAAGACCAAACAGCCATATTACCCAGTTCATAGAAAGCTAAACTTCTAATCTCAGACACTTTCTCTTTGATACCTCTTTTAAACCATCCACTGTGCTATAATAAATATAAATTTGAACAATTTAAAGACTGGGAGAAACAAGAACTTTATTCCTTTAAATACATTTTCTCTGGACGTAATCCCATATCAAATGCTGAAATGAAAGGAAAGCTAGGTTCCACTAGACATGCATGGTTACAAATACAACATTTTATTCCTATAAAAAGAGGTGACTAGACACTAGAGCATTTACATGTATTGAGAATTTAATTTAATTCTTTTTTATTTTGCTTTTGTCTTTTAAAGTATGTGTCGTTGTTGGTTTTTTTCTGTGTTTTCTGTTCAATGTATTTTGTAAAAGTCTAATAAACAGATTTATAAAAAAGAGAGAGAGAGAGAATTTCATTTCATTTACAGATCATTTACAAATAAAGAATTGTTATCAGAACTTTATCCTGTAGATGGTATGGGGAGATAGTTATCTTCTATCCTATGTGATGGACCTGCCCAGTGGTCCAGGATTTCTGGGCAATGATATTTCACAAAGCTGGTATAATAACAAGCCAAATAATAAAACCTAACCTTTTGATAGCACTCCTGTGTGTACATGAAGGGGACCTATTGACTATTTTGTGGCAGCAAGAATAATAATTGTGAAGCCTTGAGCAATGGCAAGCTTGAAAATGATTAATAACTGGTACAGCCAGGCCCTAATGGAAAAACTGACAAAACAGACTAGAAGGAGAACAAATAGGAGTAGTATAGACACATTCAATGAACACTGGTGTAGGTTTTATTTCATATCTTTCCCAGCTATAACATGCCTGAAGTCAACCCTCAACATGCAGAAGATTTCGGAGGGATCCCTTGAGGTGACTTGTATACGGTAGTTATTAATTTATGTATACCATGCTTGGTACAGTGGTACCTCGGGTTACATACACTTCAGGTTACATATGCTTCAGGTTACAGACTCCGCTAACCCAGAAATAGTACCTCGGGTTAAGAACTTTGCTTCAGGATGAGAACAGAAATCGTGCTCCAGTGGCGCGCCGGTAGCAGGAGGCCCCATTAGCTAAAGTGGTGCTTCAGGTTAAGAACAGTTTCAGGTTAAGAACGGACCTCCAGAACGAATTAAGTACTTAACCCGAGGTACCACTGTACTTTATTTTTATTATTCTATATGATTGGCCCAACTATATGTGTAATTGATATTGATATGAATGGTACAATTGTTTTGTATTGAATTGTTGTATGACTATGTAATGGTATTACATTAATGGTTCCACGTCATCCTGGGAAAAAGTGACAAGTGGGGTGCCGCAGGGTTCTCTCCTGGGCCTGTTGTTGTACAATGTCTTGAATGAAGGAATTGAGGGAATACTCATCAAATTTGCAGACGACACCAAACTGCGAGGGGTGGCTAATGCTGCAGAAGACAGAAGCAGAATTCGAAATGACCTTAATAGATTGGAGAACTGGGTGCAAGCTAACAAAATGAATTTCAATAGGGACAAATGTAAGATTCTACACTTAGGAAGAACCAGATGCACAAATATAGGATGGGGGGTACCTGGCTTACTAGCAGTACATGTGAAGAGGATCTAGGGGTCCTGGTGAACCACAAATTTAACATCAGTCAACAGTGTGGTGAAGCAGCAAAAAAAGCTAGTGTCATTCTAGGCTGCATCAACAGAAGTAAAGTTTCCAGATCAAGGGAAGTAATAGTACTACTCTATTCTGTCTTAGTCAGACTTGGAATACTGTGTCCAGTTCTGGGCACCACCAGTGGTGTAGCGTGGGGGGTGCAGGGGGGCGGCCGCACCGGGCGCAACATCTGGGGGTTAGGGTTAGGGGGCGCAAATCCACGGTTTAGGGGGCACAAATCCACGGGTTAGGGGGCGCAAATCCACGGGTTAGGGGGCGCAAATTACTTGCCTTGCCCCGGGTGCTGACAACCCACGCTACGCCACTGGGCACCACAATTTAAGAAGGATGTTGACAAACTGGAACATTTGCAGAGGAGGGTGACCAAGATGATCAGGGGTCTGGAAACCAAGCCTTACGAGGAGGTCTTGAAGGAGCTGGGTATGTTTAGCTTGGGAAAGAGGAGACTGAGAGGAGATATGAAAGCCATCTTCAAATATCTTACAGGCTGTCTCATGGAGGAGGGAGCATGCTTGTTTTCTCCTGCTCTGGAGGGCAGGATTCGAACCAATGGCTTCAAGTTGCTAGAAAAGAGATTCCAACTAAACATTTGGAAAAACTTTCTGACAGTAAGATCTATTCAGCAGTGCAACAGACTCCCAAAAGAGGCGTTGGACTCTCCTTCCTTGGAGGTTTTCAAACAGAGGTTGGATGGCCATCTATCATGGATGCTTTAGCTGAGATTCCTGCAATGCAGGGGGTTGGACTAGATGACCCTTGGGGTCCCTTCTACTCTAAGATTCTATGATTTTTAAAATATGATTGTAATGCGATTGTCATTGTCCATTTCATCAACTGCTCTATCCATTTTTTATACATCTAGTCCAGCAGACCAGCTGGGCTCCAAATTGGGATCAGAGCTCTCTGTCCATTATGGCTGTTACGAAGGACATCTGGAAATACCCAGGGGATCCATCAGCATCTATCCAAAGGCAGCTGCTCCTCTCATGTATTCAGGCTCAGGCCTGCTTCTGGACAGCCCTGATCTGCAATTCCCACTCTTATTTAATTTATTCCACCCGATAGGTTTTGCTCCTATACCTTTCCCAATTTAAACAGTCAGTTTTCGCTCTCTCTTCCTCCATTTCTATAAATTGCTACCAGCCTGACCCAGCCCCCTGAGAGCATCCCTCAGTGTGCACAGGGAATCACATTAATGTTTTATTTTTAAATGATGAGAAAATGATTAATTTGGTGTCCCATGGGATTTCCTGCATATGGATGCTATGTTTACATAAAGCTTCTCTTTGCTTGCCCTAACAGAGAGCAGAATGAGACATAAATTTGTCTCTGTGCTGGTGTAATCTGTGATAAACTGTATTACCGTGTTCCGGCTTATACACAGTCACCTGCACAGTGTACAAAATTATGCTTACTCCCCTTGTTTGCACTGCCAATGACTTTTATGCATTGTCATTTGACATATTAGGATTTCTTCATGCATTACAGTTTGCAGGTTTGAGGGCTGGTTCTGCTACCTTCGTTTGCATACGTACAAAAATATACTGTAAAATGCTGTATAAAGCAAAAAGTAAAATCATAGTTGGGCTACAGTAGATATAAGAAGAAGAAGAAGAAGAAGAAGAAGTATTTATACCCCGCCCATCTGGCTGGGCTTCCCCAGCCACTCTGGGCGGCTTCCAACAAAATATTAAAATATCGTAATGCATCAAACATTAAAAGCTTCCCTAAACAGGGCTGCCTTCAGATGTCTTCTAAAAGTCTGGTAGTTGTTGTTCTCTTTGACATCTGGTGGTAGGGCATTCCACAGGACGGACGCCACTACCTCAGAGCACAGTGTGTTGTGGTCAAGCACAGTGAATTAACTACAGTAAATTTCCTTAAGCACAATACCACTTCCACTCTCATTCCCTTTCTTCTCTTGGCCTAGGAAAAAGCCTGCTGTAGATCTGTGCTAAGGGCTCTTCCAGAATCCTGCTTTCAGTACTGTCTGCACCTGCAAATGTTTTGGAGTACAATCACTGCACGTCCCATAAATTCCTCCTGAAATCCTGTAACTTTGAACATCACAAATGGTCTGATTTATTTATTGTCCTGATTTTGTTGTGCTATAGTGCAAGAGTCAGATAGCAACATTGGAGAAGCATTGCAGAGCTGCTACTAAAATGAAATGATATGTGGACAGTCTTAATACAAATATACAAATTAATGCATTATAATTGCATCGATAATATGTTGCAGAATATACCCACAAAAAACGACACTAACACAAAAAACAGGAGAGGCCAGGTTATTAAAACTAGATATGTTACTGATATCGTGTGAAGCCTGAATTCAATAATCAGACAATAAACATAGCAGAAGGGGAGGGGGGAATCACATGTAAAAATATGTGTGTGTGTGTTTTCTCCTGTGGGTGAGAGAGACCCACTGTATGCAGCTGTCACGCTGTTCCCTCGTATAGCATAGTAGAGGTGTTGCCAGTGTGAGGCTCTCCAGTTGTGGACTACAGCTTCCATCATCCCTACCCATTGACTATGCTGGCCAGGGCTGGTGGGAACTGGAGTCCATCAGCATCCTAAGAGCTGTCGTTGTCTGAACTGGGAATTTCCAGGTTCAAATCTTACTTTTGCTATGAACTCATTAGGCAAGTCACTCTGCCCCAGCCTTCCTACCTGCATTATAGTGTGTGTGTGTGTGTGTGTGTGTGTGTGTGTGTGTGTGTGTGTGTACACATGTGTGCTGAGTGTGTGATCAACTTGATCTATGTTACAGGACTGCCCTTTTTT
This sequence comes from Podarcis melisellensis, assembly GCF_964234715.1. Taxonomy (NCBI): domain Eukaryota; kingdom Metazoa; phylum Chordata; class Lepidosauria; order Squamata; family Lacertidae; genus Podarcis; species Podarcis melisellensis. The sequence continues at coordinate 9,100,716 of NC_138537.1, forward strand.
GTGTATTTTATGTATTTTCAGGAATAATATCATTAGAGCACTGTTGTAAGGATTACACCAAGATAATATATGCAAAACACTTTAAATGCTCTACAATGTTCTGTGAACCACCCTGAGGTCTTATGATGAAGAGCAGTGTATAAATGAATGAATGAATGTTATAGACATGCTAGCTATCATCATCATCATCAACATTTTCTTCCTACACAGAAGTGTTTTCTGTGCAGCAAGTTCATCACATTTGCAGTGGTCCGTAGGCTGTATGCCTTTTCCCCCTGCAAGTTAACTACTGCACGTATGAATTGTCCACCACACACAGGGTAAAAAAAATATCCAAGCCTTAGCCAATGTCATTTTGTTGAAGTACATTTTCCTGCACGCCTTCCCTCTTGCAAGAGGCTCTTTTTGGTCTGTTCTCTGCAGTAGTGTGATTTGTGCCTGTTTCATGAATCTTAAGAAATGACTGAATTAGACCGATCCTGGTACATGTCTATCTTTGCCAGCAAACATGTGGTGAAGATCCTGCTCTCCTCCCTAGGCATCTCTCTCTCTCTCTCTCTCTCTCTCTCTCTCTCTCTCTCTCTCTCTCTCTCTCTCTCTCTCTCTCTCTCTCTCTCTCTCTCCATCCACGTGCGTCCATGATCCCATTTGTGCTTTCCTGATTCTTCCCTGCCTCTTCTAGCCATCAGCCTTGAGTGCCTAACCCACCTCCATCCCTTTAATAGCAAAGGTGGAGCTGGGAGGCGGAGGAAGAGAGACGGGGTGGGGGCGCGCGAGGGAGACGCTTGATGCCTCTGCCTAAGAAAAGGGAAGCGGGGGGGACGCATTCCGGGGCCCTGGGTCCAAAAGATCTCCGTGTGCAAGCCTGCTGCTGCCTGTTCTTCCCAGTCTTGCAGCCTTAGGGTCCCCTTGGAACAGCTCTCTTATTCTTATTATCATCACTCCTACTAGGGATTTTGTAATCCAGGAATGGTGGTGGCGCCGGGCAGCCGGCTGAGTGGCACCAGGGTTCATTGTGCCAAGAAGATTTGGGGCGCAGAAGGTTGAGCCCCCCGTCGCCTGTGCGCTTTGGGGAGGACCTGGCGAGGGGCGGGCCAGCGCGCTCAGGATGTGCCCAGCGCTGGCCAATGCCGAAGCCGGTGTAAGACCTACGAAGCCCGGCGGCGGCGGCGGCGGCAGCCGGGAAGGATCCTGCGCGCAGTGGGAGTGGCACAGGCGCCGTGTCTGTGGCTGAGCCGCCTGCCGCTCCTGCTACATCTTGGGGGCGGTGTGGGGTGTGGGTAGGCGCTTTCCTCCTCTCTCCCTCTCTTGGATGCTGTGTGGTCCTTTCGGTGGGAGATGCTTTTTTGGCTGAAAGAAGAAGAGATGTCGCACCAGGAGCTGAGCCAGCGGCTGGCTACGGTCATCACCCATGTGGGTAAGGAAAGCATCTCTTTCTCTCTCTCTCTCCTGCTTTTTTCTTCGATCTCCCCATTATTATTATTATTATTTCTGTGGATGTGTCGGGATCTCCTCCCTGCAGGGCTGCGATGGTGCCATGCTGCTCGCTCACAAAGGCTAGGAAGCGTTGGTGTGTCAGTGTTACACCTGGGGAGGGTGCGAATGTGGCATCCTGGTACATCTGTGCATTGCCCAGAGGGAAGGCGGGGCGGTGCCTCCTCGTGCATCTTCTGTGCTTTGAGCTATCAAATATGGTCGGTGCCTTTCGCCAGTTAGCCGGATACTTTTAAGGTTGGGCTCTGCCTGGCTAATTGTTGCCACTGATGCTCTTAAGCGAGCCTGGTGTGATCTGTGTGGTTTTGGTTTCTAACTAAAGGTTCTGGAGGTTACCTTTCGTGCTAAATTTGGCTTCGTCCTACTGAGCTAATTTGCAGAATGTGTGCAAAGGTTGCACATGCATGAATAATTATTGCAGATGAATTCTAGAAGGCGAAGCCATTTGGCAGCAGGAGGGGGTGGCAGTTAAATGCAGCACGTCCGCGAGCGTCGTCTTGTCAAGCTGAAAAGCTGCAACCGGTTGAAACGTTCAGAAGCGAAGCGCAGGTGCTGCCTCTCTCCCAACCATCTGTGCCGCTTCAGCGGTTCTGGAATAAGGAAGCCGGAGGGTAGCCCCAGCCTTGAATTCTAGATGGATCATTTTCCTGCTCCCTCTTTTCCCCCCTGAATGAGGCTACCGCATGCACATCATCTTGTACAGCTCAGTAATGCCGTCGGCTCATTGGAAAGGGAGCCATGACGCCATGCTTGGCACATTTGACAAGAGAATGCAAAGGAAGAGATTTTCCACCCACAAGAGCCCATTTCGGATTAGAAGATGCAATGTGTTGTATGACATGCCCATATCCTATAGAAGAAAACACAGCTTTTGCATCTATCGCTGGTTACCCATCTGTGGGCAAGAGGCAGGTGTGGTGTGTCAGACTAGGACCTGAGAGACCAGGGTTCGAGTCCTCACCCGAGGGTGACCTTGGCCCACCTCTCAGTTTAACCTACCTGATAGGGATGCTCTGAGGATAGTGTGGAAAGGGCAATATACTCCGCCTTGAGCTTCTTGGGAAAAGGATGAGATATAAATGCAATATCAATTTAAATAAAAAAGTTGCTTTCCATGGGACCCTCCTCCTCTTCCTCCTCTTCCTCACCTTGGCTGCAGCTGTCAATTCAGTTGCTTCTCCTTTTGGACCCACCTCCCAGAGGGAGAGGCAATGGATGGTGAAAGCTGCTGTTCTTCCTCCATCTTCCTTTCACTGCTCATTTACTAGGAGAGGGAATGTGAGCAGGCAGCAATGGTGCCAGGAGACTCCAGGGATAAGCAATGGAGTAGAATCTTTGAATCTTGGTGGGTTCTCAGCAGTGCCAACCCTCTGATGCCAGCCTTGCTCTGAGCAGGGATCATTCTACCCCTTTCATTCATTTGCCTCTTTGTTTGCAAAGTCCTTAATGTTGTTAGGGCTTGTGCAAATTACTAAAAGGAAAAGCAGGCCCTGCCCAGAGATCTACAGTCTAATTAGTCTTTTTACTAGTAGCTGATGGTGATGATTTCTGCTAGAAAGCAAAGGCACTGATTGGTAGTAGCTCTGTTTGTACAGGGCACTCGAGAAATAAAGAGCAATCTTATTAAATGAAAATCTAAAGGGTCTATCCACACAAAGCCATTTGTGAAGTGGGTGGGTGTCCAAGCAGTACTTATTTTACATGAGGCTGTTTATCCAAAAATGATGTTTATTACTTTTTTATTTATGTATTTCTACAAATTGGTATTCAAAGCAGTTTACAAAAGAAAGTACATCCAAAACATATGTACATTATACCATACCTGTCCTCTGCCTCTCAGCCTAACCTCTCATGGGTTTTTGTTGTGTGTGGATGAATTGTGGTGATAGAGGACCTTTGGTTCCTTGAGGGAAAAGGTAGGATAAAATTGCAATTAAAATGAATAAAAATGAATTTCATACAAGATCTAAAATAAACAAAATACTTTTAAAAATGGCAACATTTAATACACACACACATACAATCACTAAGCAGAACTACTGTATAAAATTGCATGGGATCAGGAACTTGTTCTGGGCAGAAATAAAATTAACCTCTAGTAACCAATGCTCTTGGATGGCAATAATGTCAAAGGGCTGGTTGTTGCAGAAGTGCGGGGTCCACCAATTTACATCTCCATCCTGTAGCATTCAAAGAGAGGATACAAATAGGAGTCATCCCGTAGACTAATCAGTCATTTATTGAACCAATTGGCTGGAAGCAGTTAAACAAAGGGACATCTCCACAGATTCTCTCCCTGTCCATTTTACCTTAACTCCAAACCCCACATCTAGCTTCCCTTATAGGGCAAGAACCTTATTTGGTTTTGAACTCTCTTGGGAAGATCCTTTCACTTTCCTTTGAGGACATAGCAATTATCTTTTAGAATTATTTTGCACCTGCAGTGGGGGTAGTAGTAGCCGGTCCTGCCATAAGCACTCAAGAAGTCCTAACGGGAATGCTATTTGGGAAAGTCAGTGGGGTATACCTCCTCTCTCCTCACTCCAGTACTTTTGTGTGTGTTTGAGACCCACCAGTTTCAAGGGAACTAGACTCCTTCGTAAACAAGATGGAATAGATTGTAGAGGACCTTGCAGTGTTTGAAGCACAGATAAAAAGGTAAAGGTACCCCTGCCCGTACGGGCCAGTCTTGCCAGACTCTAGGGTTGTGCGCTCATCTCACTCTATAGGCCGGGAGCCAGCGCTGTCCGCAGACACTTCCGGGTCACGTGGCCAGCGTGACAAGCTGCACCTGGCGAGCCAGCGCAGCACACGGAACGCCGTTTACCTTCCCGCTGGTAAGCGGTCCCTATTTATCTACTTGCACCCGGGGGTGCTTTCGAACTGCTAGGTTGGCAGGCGCTGGGACCGAACGACGGGATTCGAACCGCCGACCATGCGATTGGCAAGTCCTAGGCGCTGAGGTTTTACCCACAGCACCACCTGCATCCCTAGTGAAGCACAGATAGTTATCTGCAAATCTATGGCCGACCTGTCTTTCAGATACAGTGGTGTTCATCCTTGAGCCACATGGGATACACTGGCAGTGGGAATTCACATACATATAATGTAGTAATCACTAGATAACTGCAGCCTTGAGTGATATTTTTTAGTGGAGGTGGTCACTTGTGTGCCTTGAGAGGTGGGGTTATTTGAGAAATGTGAATTTTGATAATATGCATACGTCATAACTGCATTTACATTACAGATGCAAAGGGAGGAATAGAAATTTGAGAATGGGGGTGGTGTCAAAGTTTGGGCAGCACTCCAGACTCATTCAGCCAGGCTGTTGTGGCTTTTGTTAGCCTCCTCCATGAGCAGCAAGAGGTTATTTGTGTGGTGATTCCTTTCCATGTCTTTGCAAACCGTGTCAGCGCCACTGTTAACCTGGGACCTGTGGCACATTCAGGCACCTCTATTTAACGCACTGCCTGCAGTTAAAGCTTGGCCTAATTATGTTAAATTAGGTTGCTCAGCTCTTTAAAAAACAAAAAACTAAGCTAGAATCACCATGGAAGCAATTTTAATAGCTCCCAGTTCCATTTAAAGGGTTCTATGTAGTAAATTTGTCTTTGAACTTTGCCCACTCTGTCATAGACATGCCTTACGTGTGATCTGTATATGCTGTGGGTTTTATTCTCTTGTTTCCAGATGATTTGTTATGGACAGCTTACATTTCACCACATCTGGATGTCGTTTGGCATGTCTCTTTCATTGGCTTTTAAAAATCAAAAAGTGGGCACAGAAGATGAAAGCAATTCATGGACTGCTGGTTGCATTACAGAATTCCTTTAAACAGGAGCTATCAGCTGGCTAAAGAATGAAAGAAAATCATCTGCAAATGCCTAATTTATTGACTAAGTTAATTGGCTTTCGAAAGTGGCTTAACTTTAGACTAATAAAAGCGAGCCGGGAAGGGCTGGGTGATGGGCTCTGCGGGGTGGTGAATGCTTCTCTCTGTGAGAGAGCCTTCCCAGACCTGCTGAAAGAGGCGGTCATTAAACCGCTTCTTAAAAAAAATCTTTAGACCCAGCCAGTATGGCCAACTATCACCCAGTCTCAAATCTTCCATTCTTGGGCAAGGTGTTTGAGCGAGTGGTTGCTGAACAACTCCAGGCACATCTGGAGGATGCGGACCATTTGGATCCCTTCCAATCAGGATTCAGGCCTCATCATGGGACTGAAACTGCCTTGCTCATGCTGGTTGATGATCTCCAGCAGGCTAAGGACAAAGGTGAGAGCTGTTTCCTAGTTCTGCTGGATCTGTCAGCAGCCTTTGATACAATCGACCATAACATCCTTCTGGACCATCTAGAGGGACTGGGAGCTGGGGGCACTGTTATACAGTGGTTCCGTTCCTTTCTCCTGGGCCGTGTTCAGAAACTGGTGGTGGGGGATGAGTGTTCAGACCCCTGGGCCCTTACTTGTGGGGTGCCTCAGGGTTCCATCCTCTCTCCCATGCTTTTTAACATCTACATGAAGCTGCTGGGAGAGATCATCAGGGAGTTTGGACTGGGTGGCCATCAATATGTAGATGATACCCAGCTCTACCTCTCTTTCAAATCAGAAGCAGTGAAGGTGGTGAAGGTCCTATGTGAGTGCCTGGAGACGGTTGGAGGATGGATGGTGGCTAATGGATTGAGGTTGAATCCTGACAAGACAGAAGTACTGTTCTTGGGGGACAGGGGGCGGGCAGGTGTGGAGGACTCCCTGATCCTGAATGGGGTAACTGTGCCCCTGAAGGACCAGGTGCGCAGCCTGGGAGTCATTTTGGACTCACAGCTGTCCCTGGAGGTGAAGGTCAATTCTGTATCCAGGGCAGCTGTCTACAAGCTCCACCTGGTACGCAGGCTGAGACCCTACCTGCTTGCAGACTGTCTTGCCAGAGTTTTGCATGCTGTAGTTATCTCCCACTTGGACTACTGCAATGCACTCTATGTGGGGCTACCTTTGAAGGTGACCCGGAAACTACAACTAATCCAGAATGCGGCAGCTAGACTGGTGACTGGGGGTGGCCACTGAGACCTACATTGGCTCCCAGTATGCTTCCAAGCACAATTCAAAGTGTTGGTGTTGACCTTTAAAGCCCTAAATGGCCTCGGCCCAGTATACCTGAAGGAGCGTCTCCACCTCCATCATTCTGCCCGGACACTGAGGTCCAGCGCCGAGGGCTTTCTGTCGGTTCCCTCACTGTGAGAAATGAGGTTACAGGGAACCAGGCAGAGGGCCTTCTCGATAGTGGCGCCCACCCTGTGGAACGCCCTCCCATCAGATGTCAAAGAGATAAACAACTACCTGACTTTTAGAAGACATCTGAAGGCAGCCCTTTTCAGGGAAGCTTTTAATGCGTGACATTTTAATATATTTTTAATCTTTGTTGGAAGCCACCTGGAGTGGCTGTGGAAACCCAGCCAGATGGGCAGGGTACCAATAAAAAATATTATTATTATTATTATTTAGGGAGCCGTTTTCATATTGACTTGTGTGCTGTAGATCCCTGAGGATCCCTGAATCTGCCACAAAACCCATGTGCTTTGCAGAGGATCCTGAAACATGAACTAGGGCACACAGTTCTCCTCCAGAGACCTTGTTTATTGAGCACTTATCCTGATTTGCTTTCACAGAGTTTACATGGTTAGACTGAGGGCATGCACTTAAAATGCAGAGAACTCATCCCCACCCAATGCATTTCAAGTTACATTTTACCTTGCTGTCCACACCATTACCTGATTTGTTTCTCCATGTCTGCAACCCTCCAAACTCCTGTGCAATGAAGCTGTTGTCTGCACACACAAAACTGATGCCTAAAATGTGCAACCCTCAGCATCACTATTATGTTTCCAGATCAGATGAAAGGTAGCTTGAGGGAAAACACATCAGACAGCAGCATCTCTCAAGAAAAGACACGAAATATATGGATTATAGAATCATAGAGTTTGAAGGGCCCGCAAGGGTCATCTAGTCCAACCCCCTGCAATGCAGGAATCTCAACTAAAGCAGGCGACAATATATTCAAAATATACAAGGAAGGGCAAAAGCATGCACAGGTTTATGCCCAGTCACCAGGTGTTCCACTCTGCTTTTCAGTCTCTTGGCCACAGCAGATCTCTGAGGAATTAAGCCAGGCATGGAAATAGTTGCCAGAGCAGACAGATGTTAAGTTGTGGGTGAACATATCAGCTGACACAGCAATTCTTCAAACAGCACTTGTTTATTCACAGGCCAGAACAGAATTGAAGGGTTCAGCCAGCCTGCTTATATAGAGCTCCACTACAACGCAACTGTAACAACTTTCTGTAACTATCCAATCACTGAACGTCACTTTCAATCCCTTATTTGCATATGCGGACCTGAGTGAAAACTATCTACAGTATCCCCCTGCGGGCCCAGGGTGAGAACCTCAGTACATAACACACACCATGACTTTAAAGCACATAGCTTCCTCCCAAAAAAAGAATCGTGGGAACTACAGATTGCCCCTCACAGATAAAGGCGATAAGACCGTTAACAAACTACAGTTCCCAGGATTTTGTGGGGGAAGTAGCTAATCAGATGCCAATGGGAAGCCCACAAGCAATATATGAGCACACAGTAGCCGATGTGAGATGCAGTCTGCAGTTCTGGGGCTGACGCGGCCCGAGGATTCCCCTGATCATGTGGGGCTGAAAGCCAGCCCCCGCGCATGTGTTGGGGATGTGAGCCCACACCACCACCTCCTCCTGATGTCAGAAGTGGCTTTCCCACACAACCTATCCCATATTATTATCTATCAGCCACTAAAGAATTATTATTATCAGAAGGTCGGTGGTTTGAATCCCCGCAATGGGGTGAGCTCCCATTGCTCAGTCCCTGCTCCTGCCAACCTAGCAGTTCGAAAGCACGTCAAGTGCAAGTAGATAAATAGGTACCGCTCCGGCGGGAAGGTAAACGGCGTATCTGTGTGCCGCTCTGGTTCGCCAGAAGCGGCTTAGTCATGCTGGCCAAATGACCTGGACGCTGTACGCCGGCTCCCTCAGCCAATAAAGTGAGATGAGTGCCCCAACCCCAGAGTTGGCCACAACTAGACCTAATGGCCAGGGGTCCCTTTACCTTTTTACACAATGAAAAGGCTGGGCCCATTTGCACTGCTGAGACACTGCTTTTCTAATACAAGCTACAGTACAAGGAAAATTGAAATAGTGGTTCCAGACAACAATTAATATAGCCTCAAATTATCCAGCAATCCTCACCATCGACTTTTATACAGTGTTTACTCAGAAGTAATAAGAATAAGAATAACAGAAAGAGAGGAGTGCTGTTTGCAAGTGGGCTAAACAGGATAACAGGGTCTAACAACCTATATTCCCAACTCTCTACTGTTGCTTGACTTTTGTGAGTTTAAACTTTGCTACTGTGGTCTCTGTTGCTGAAGAATGAGTTTTGACCCACATTTTGAATCCAGGCATCTTTTGTTATCCCCCCCCCCCCACGTGGGTCATAGGAATTCATATTTTCCTCTCACAACCACCAACTTTAATTATAAGCTTCTTCCTTAGGCTTGCAGATGCAGGGGGTCTGCAACTGCCTGCAGTTATCTATAAAATCAACAGTTTATTTTTGTGATTTTTAAAAACGCATATCAGTTATTGCTCTAGCCACTGTGTGAACACTTTGCGTGGGGCTGTAGGTATAGAACAGTGGCGTAGCGTGGGTTGTCAGCACCCGGGGCAAGGCAAGTAATTTGCGCCCCCTAACCCATGGATTTGCGCCCCCTAATCCTAACCCCCAGATGTTGCGCCCGGTGCGGCCGGCCCCCCCTGCACCCCCCACGCTACGCCACTGGTATGGAATAGCCCATTCTCACACCCATCACAACTTAAATCATTGAATAGTGCACACTGGTGTTTTTCAATAGCCTTCCCCAACTTGATGCCCAACGGATATCTTAAACTGCATCTTCCATAAGCCACAGGCAGTATGGCTATTGGAGAAGACTGGTTTACAGGTTGTGCAATGTGAAAAGGTACACATCTTATGCAATATTGGAAGGGACCTATTTTGTAAAGTCTCCTTATTTATTTTTTCTTTGTCTGGACCAGTCGCCTGTGTTTTAAATAGTATATCCTAGCGATACACTCCAGGCCAAATGACACAGTCAGCCATGAATCATGTTATAGCTGAATCAGCACCAGCTTATTAGAGGTCAGGAAAAAGAGCACCTTTTATGGTGGCTGATGTGATGTGTTTGAAAGGCAATTTCAGTGCAGAGGCAAGCAATATTTTACAAGAGCATATTTCATAAGGTCTGTTGCAGTCCCTGCTTCCCCGTCCCTGTAATTCCATAATTGCTCGAAACCAATTAATCCACAAAACTGTGATGGCCATCAGATCAGAGATGGAGCGGCTTCATTCCTGTCCTGTGTGGTACATACTCAGTGAAGGCATAAGTGATCTGTGTTAAGTAATCCTGAGTGTGTACTCTTCCTTGAGAATGTTAGAACGTTCATTTAAATAACCAGCATTGTCTAATCTCTCTGCAAACATGATGAATGTTCAGCAGTTCACCTAGAAGCATTCTTGACTTGCTGTGCTAGAAGAAAGCAGTTCTTCTGCTCTCAATTAATCTGTGGAACTCATTGCCACAGGATGTTTTTTTTTCTGGGTAGGAGGATGGTGTGCTTTGGCTGCTCAGGCTTACGGCTCTGTGACTTTACAACCAATTCTACCCACCTTTGCACTGTAAACTAGAGTTCGAAAAGCGACTGGACTCAGCTATGTTAGTAAAGAAACAGAGATTTGAATGTGCTATAAGCAAGCAACACCAGATGATGCTAGAGAGCACGACATTTTAAAACACGATTTTCCATGGAGATTTCCCCCCTTTTGTTAAGACGATCTAATTTCTGATTTATTTAAAGCGGGGTTTTTCCTGTGTTTAGATCTGCCCTCTGCCAAACGTGGGAAAGTTCTGAACATTGATATGCAATGTTCTCAAGTCTTTGTCACAGGATAATTCCTGTTTTGTAATGAGACAAAGGTAGTAGGAAAACAAACAATAACTACAATGGCATCATAAAACTCTTAGCTCTGAGAATAGATCAAAAGTAAGTGTGGATCTTGGTTTGCATGGTAGTACCTTGATTTGCATACGTTTTGGATTCCAAACACATCAAACCTGGAAGGGCATGTCCTGGTTTGCAACCTTTTTTGGGATTATAACCCATTTTTTTTGGATTACGAACAAATATTTTTTGGAGGCCCCATTGGTGAAAGCGCGCCTTGGGTTACAACCTGTTTTGGTTTACAAACAGACCTCCGGAACGGATTATGGTTGGAAACAAAGGTATCACTGTACACTTTTTGAGATCTACATCTTTTTACCTTTCAGGGCAGCAGGGGATATTTTTTAGCTCATGGGCCACATTGCCTTCTTAGCAGGCTTCTGGGGGCCACATGCCAGTGCTGGGTGTTATGTACTGAAGCTCTCACCCTGGGCCAACAGGGGGGTATACTGTAGATAGTTTTTACCCAGGTCCACTTATGCAAATAAGGAATTGAAAGTGACATTCATTGATTGGATAGTTACAGAAAATTGTTATTGTTACGTTGTACTGGAGCTCTATATAAGCAGGCTGGCTGAACCCTTCAGTTCAGTTCTGTTCTGGCCTGTGAATAAACAAGAGCTGTTTGAAGAATTGCTGTATCGTCTGATATGTTCACCCACAACTTAACACTGGGCATGGTCAGAGGCAGAAGTGGCCAGAGCAAGGAATGGAAATTTTACCTAGGTACAGTAGGGTAGTGTCTACGCACTCTTCTCTTTCCTCCATCTAGGGAAACAAGAGTTGTTATCAGAATTCTAAGACACAGTAAGGCTATATATATATATATATGTATATATGCAGGTTTTGGTGTCCTCGGGTGTCTTCCCGTGTAAAAGTTGGGGTGTCTAGGCGACGTTTCTACAAGAAGCCGAAAGCACCAGCCTGAAGATGACGAGTGAGACCTCGTCGAAACGTCGCCTAGACACCCCAACTTTTACACGGGAAGACACCCGAGGACACCAAAACCTGCATTCCTGTACCCGTGAAAATCTACGAAAGCAAATATGTATATATGTATATATATGTGTGTGTATATATATATATGTGTGTGTGTGTGTGTATCCACTCAAGAATGGTGTGAACCAAGGCTAGTGAGAGGTGTGGCCTGATAAGAAGGTGTGCACTGACTGGGAAATATCAAGGCCCAAATTGAGAGGCCTGGAGGACCGCCCCACCCTTGTGGTAGGAAGAAAATCAGATGAGTATTCTGAATAGACCAATGGCTAAAAAAGGAGAGCATTAGCTTTCCTCCCCTTCCACAACCCTCCACTCAAGCTATGCATACCCCATACTTTCTATGCATATTCAAAGCACATACCATAGAACAATAGAGTTGGCAGGGACCCAAACCTCCTGCAATCACTGCTAATTATTTCCCTCAAAGAATTCTGGGCACCGCAGTTTACAATCCTTAACAACAAACGACAGTGGCCATAACTCTTCCTAGGTGGAGAATTTTGCAAGGCGTACAACTCCAAGCAACAGGCAAAATGACAAACCTGGCAGGCAAGCAAGGATCACACTCTAGGCACTCAGAGCATAGAGGAACTTCTGTGAACAACTTTACTCCTTCTCAGTACGCATATAGCATTGTTAAAAATATCAAGGGTTTTTTCCTCCTTGCCAGCATTCAGGAGAAATTGCTCACTTCATTTATTAGCGTTAATCACCCCCTTTTTATTTATATATCTCTTTGATGAATGGGTGGGAGTGAAGCTATTATTAAGAAAAAGCCAAGGCGGCTCCTTTTTGCATAGATTGGAAGAGCAAAATAACAGCATCGCTTGCAATTAATGCCTGGTGCTGTTTTCTACATTCATTTGCCCTTGGACAGTTGCACTTCAGCTTGTTTCCTTGGTTTCTTTTTATTAATGCTGGTCTTTCCAAGACTTTGCAGTGAGAAGAGATGGGCTGGAACAAGAATCTCCATTTGTGGCCATTAATTGGGGATGGGCAAGTTTGTCAATAAACGTAACAAAGTTAGCCATCTTGATTACCATAATTTCAGTGGGTTTGTTCCAAGCAGGGCTAGCTCTGGATACAACATGTAGAATGTATTTTGTATTTATACTTCGTGCATAAATCTTGCTAAAATATTCACAAACCCTTTTAAAATAGTTGGAAGACTAATAGCTGGGTGGGGAGGAGTCAGGTTAATGACTTTACAGACGCTAGCCAATAGGTGCCCATCACAGCTGGCTTTTTCAGTGCATGGTGCTGAAAACCTTGGATTCTGCATGGATATATTTTCTGGGTTCATCTCAGGGCAGAAAAACGTGTGTGTGTTTGCAGCTTCTTGAGTGATAGCTTTGTTAGCTTGATGAAGCAAAAACAAAAATAAGGTCTACCAAATTTCTTACGTCATAAGCTTTGTTGTTCATGTGTTTGCACAGCAGTGACAGCACTATAAACAACTCTTCAATTCTCTTTCTATGTTACGTTTGTTGCTTGAAAGCTGCAGACTGTGCCTGAAAACTGGCTTTGTTTGCGATCCTTAATAGTCTTGTTTCATACAGCACTGTTGTTCCTTGCTGTGTCCCAGACAGCACAAGCAAACAGAGTTCAAGCCAAGTTGCACCCTGTCATGCCTTTCCACCTTTCCTCGATTAGCAGCTGTGCTTTACATTATCAACATGAGCCGAAGCATTTTATTAATTGTGCTGCATTTGTGCGCAGGCGGATGTGCTCAGGTCAGCTTGCATATTGTTCTATGCATCTGTGGTTCCTCTTTTAGCCCTTAGTCGGGGCCCTATACTGTCGGCTCCAAGAGCAGCACCGAATTAAAAGCTGGTGCTGAAGAGTAAACAATGATCTCAGTTAAGCCAGTTAAGTCACCCAGGAGCAGTGACTCACCACAGCAATGGATGCTGAGTCATCACCCATCCGATCCATGCTTATTTCTCAGGAGACAAGGGCACTTGTTGCAGAAGTGGGAGCTGGGTACCACTTTCCCCCTTTAACAGGCCCCCACACCTGTGTCTTCAACCGGCAGCCTGCTCTGTAGAAAACAACCTGGTGAACCTTTTCACAGCATGCAGAGGAAATCACAGGAAAATCTTTGCTCACTTGATTTGTGCATTTGCTGTTTTAAAAGCACAGGGGCAGAGTCAGTAACCAAGACCAAAGAAAGAAAGAAAAAGGCAGGGGGAGAGAAAATAAGTGGTAATCCTACAAGAAGTAAGAACAGCTTAAGTGCTTCATTTGCTTTGTCCTCGTTATGATAATTAGTCGCAGTGCCTAGAGGCAGGAAGACCAGGCAGGAGTGCTGCTGTCGAGGTTTTAATAGGAAGGAGTGAAGGAGATTTCAAGGACGGGGAGGAAAAATTAACAGCAAGGTTCCACAAGTGTCTTGTTCTTTTGGACACCTTCATGATTAAATTGCTCTTAACTGGAGGTGTGGGTGCTACTAATGATTGCGCTCAAAATACGATGAGCATTTGTTGTGGTTGCTCTAATAATAACTGGAGAGAGATGTGTTACTGCGGAAGAGTCATCTGTGGTCTGAACCACACAGTGGTGGAAACTGACCCCCTCTAAATTGTGCAGGTATTTATTCAATACATGTGAACCTTGGGGGATTCACCAGAGAGGCTGTTTCAGGGCTTTCCGTCTCTTCAGGGCTCAGATAATACAGCAGGAACACCTGGCTCTCCAGATGCTTTTGGACTCCAACTCCCATCAGCCAGTCGTCAGGGAATCTGGGAGTTGTAGTCCAGCAACATCTGTAGGGCTGTGGGAGACAATTTGCCCCCATCCCAAACACTTCCCTGACTGCTTCATTCCAACCCCATCTAGGGTCCTAGAGCCATGCTTGCAAGAGAAACAGGGATTAATACGTACAGAGAGATTCCTCTGATTCTCAGGTGTGATTTGTCAAACCGAATAGCGCAGGATTCAATCTCCTACCTGACCAAGTCACTTGGATGTTCCTTGCGTTACTGTAGCATCAGAAGGCTCAAGCCCAGGGCTTTCCAAGTGCTGATCTGGGTTTTTGAAACCTTCTGACAAAGCCTTCCTTGGAACCGAGGGTGAGTTGTGCGGAGCAGGCAGTTGCCAAGGGAAACGCTACGCATCTGGGCTGCTTCTGCTGCTACTGCTGCCTACTACAACCGGGCTGCATGATTTCCCCATTTGCTGGGGGCGATGATGAGACCTTCGCAGCTACCCCTGCCTGCTGCAGCTATTTTTCTGGCAGAGAGAGAGGATGCACAAGACCTCTGGCGCTAATGTGGAAGAAGCCGCGGCAACAGCTTCCAGCTTGGGTAAGCTCTCCTTTGCCTTGCTGCATTGGGGGTACTGCAGGCAAAATGGAACGGGGGTCAGGACAGATCTAAGAAGAGGAGAAGCATGGGCGCTTGCTGGGTTGGCGTTGGAGGTCAGCACTGAGGACCATACCAATTGCTGACCCTTCCAGGGACCCCCTTTGCCATGCTCCTCTTCCTCTTCCTCCTCTTCCTTTCTGTTCTGGCTTGTTCACCTGCCTTCTGCAAGCAGAGGCGAGAGCAAGAAAAAAGGAGCAGCAGCGTTTACTCGCCTTGTCTTCTCTCCTTCTGGGCAGAGGGAGACAGTGGGAAGCAGGTAGCCCCAGTCAGGAAAGGGACCTGCCGACGGCAACTTGCCCAAGGACCCCACAAAATCTGGAGCAGTGCTGCCTGCATGTTTCCCACAACTGCACTGTGAAAGTGCAAAAAATTGATAACAGGCGCAGAGCAGAATATCCTGGGTGTCTTCAGCTTTGATGGCTTGCTTGTTTCTCACAGTTTATAGCTCTTAAGGATTCAGAGTTAGGCATCTTCTGGAACACCTTTCCCAGTAATAACTTACCTGGACCCTTAGATCATCATCTGGGGGGCTTCTCTGAGGGAGGCTTGGAGGAGGACAAAGAAGAAGGCCTTTTCAGCTTGTGGCTCCCTGTCTGTAGAACACACTGTCCAGTGAGGGCTGCTTAGTGTGTTTGCCAACATCTTTTCGGCGTCAGGTAAAATCCTACCTCTTTCCCCTGGTTTGTTGATGGACTGTGGTGATGTTGTTCATTGTTAGCTGTGCATGTTGCTATTGGTTTGGGGGGCAGCATTATGGATTTTTATGAATTTACTTTTTCCTTTGCTTAGGCTCTTTAACATGTTGCAACTCACTTAGGAGATCTTTTTTGTATAAGAAGCAGCTAACAAGTGATATTAAGAATTATATCTTAATATCTAGGCAGTGGCCATCTCTGCCAGTGTAATAGTATATTAATAGTATGGAAAAATAGGCCTCATGGTCAGAGAGGGGTGAAGTAGTTGTCATGGTCTTCAGCTCAACATAGCTTTCTGCTCCTCTCTCTATTATTAGGATCAGTAGGCTCAATTTATGCAAATTAAGAAAAACATGCAAATATTGCCAGCTTGCATGAGCCATACAAGTTTCACGTTTCAGCATTTCTTGGCACAGGATTTCAGAGCTGAGCTGAGGTTTTAAAGAGGGTGAGGTGAGAAGGATGAGGGGGGGACATTATTGTTTTTTAACCTAAGGGGGGGAAGGAAGCTAAGCAGGGCTTAGCAAATGGAAGGCAGGCACAAAGCCTTTCCTTGGTTTCAGTATCAATAACTAAGAAGCTTTTCTGACTGAAAATCTGAGAGAGGGGAAGATGGAATCCGAATTAACATCCACTGGGACTGTAATAACTTCAGCCGGGGACTGGGGTGGGGGGATGTGGCTATTTCAAATATACCAAATCTTGATTGAGCAGAAGATAGTAAAGGAACTAATTTCCAAAGAAAGATGGGGAAGGGATGCTAGAGATAGAAATCTGGACATATTTTTTATCTCTGATTGGCCAGTATTGCCTCCTAGTATTAACTTAAAATTATTTTACGGTATTGCATTGTTGGTATCTGACAAATTCCAGAGATGTATGGATTTTTTTATTTAAAAATATCTTTAATTGTAATAATAATAATAATAATTTATTATTTATACCCCACCCATCTGGCTGGGTCCCCCCAGCCACTCTGGGCGGCTTCCAACAAAACACTAAAATGCAACAAATGCAATACTTTTTTGTTGAAAAAGTAGTACTCCCCCTGGAAAAACATGATTGGGAAACAACTAGATATCCATTTAATCAATCACATTGCTGACTTAGTGTTACATGTGTGGTTTGTTTCTCCCAAACAAGCCTTGAGCTTGTAAGCAAGGAACAAACTCTGGTTTCCACTCATCGTTTGTTTGGAGACAGGCAAACCATAGTCTCTGATTCACAGGTAACTCTAAGCTACAGTTTGGTAGGTTTCCTGTCTGCTCAGTAAATCATGGATTGATGTGTGTCTTTTAGGGTGAGGGATGGAGAGGGGAACAGAATGGAGGGCATGCTTGGCAGCGACCCTGAACACTCCACATTGCAACATTTTGCTGCCGTTCCAAATTACAATATCTATTTCTGTCCTTAGAATCCAGGTCTTTAAGCTTGTTCCTGACAGCTCATTACCTATTTCATAACATTAATGTTGCTTAAAATACACTTAACAACGTGTTGGCTCTGAAGTCAGCCTCTTAATGGGATTACTCTGGCTCCATTTACTGCTGCTCCTGGCTGATCAAAACCCTCACTCCTATAACAACAGAGGAGGACTGTAAATATTTTCTTCCTGTGCTTTTGAAGTTGAGACCTGCTACACTTCTTAATGCCACTGAAGCTTTGCATGTCTGAAGGGAATCAATACTGGTGTTGCTACACAGGAGCTGTCAGCAAAGCACCGGAGTTATATATAAGAGCTGTCCTATTGATCTGTTATAAGGTGGAAAGAGAAAAAAGCTAGGAAAAAAATGACTTCGTTCCCTGTCTGTCATTGCAAGCTCACAGCAGACAAACTAATGACCGACTGCTCTGCATTCCAACAACTTTGAGAAACTGGTCAGGTTTTTACCAATCTTCCAGACACTTTCAGCCAAAGTGCTATAAATTGTAAAGGGGATAAATAAGATAAGCTTTTCAAGAAACAGGTTCTACAGAATTATTCCTTGCAGGATAAGCTTTGGTGCTCCTTCAAGCCAGAACTTAATGCGTGAGAGCAAGTACACCACCACTGGCAGCTACAAAGTGCAATGTAACTTTTGCAAAAGATAAACTCCTAAATTCAAACCCTAATTATTTGTACTTTGGGATGGCAAAATGTAGAGTGACTCCTGTGTCAGTCAGTTTAGTCAATATTGAGATAAGTGAGCTCTTGGTGTGACTTGGTATATTGTGTTCCCAGCTAATAATCTAAAGCTACCATGGCATCTCATTTGGGGCCATAGAAAAGAAAAGCCTATTTTATACCAGATGATGAATTTTTGTGAAGGGTCCAAAACACCCCCCCTTTTTTACAATGCAACAGTAATGTAAAATTGCAGTTTTGAGTGGGACTCTGTTTTACAAGGCTCATTATAGCTGCCTTCCTCTGCATCGTTTTGTATGGCGCTCTGCTTTGCATGAACCAAAATCGAAGTCCTGGGGGTTTGTCAGATGTTGTCAAATCCCATTACGGCTTGCCTGCAGATTCTTCATTCTTTAACAGAAAATTCAGTTGCATCGTGAACAGGGCGGCCAAAGAGGCCAGGACACCTTTTGTAGAAGGTGGAATTTAAGCAGGCATAGTATGCATGGCAAGTCTGGATGAATTTCGTTCATCAGACTTTATGTCGTTATCTGCCCTGGGCAGGATATAAACAGGACAGATAGACAGATAAATAAGTAATTCAGTGGAGCTGAGTCCCAAGTATAATGTGCAATAGGGTTGCAACTTAACAACTTCTTCATATTTACATGGCAGTAAGAACATCTAGGGACGCAGGTGGTGCTGTGGGTTAAACCACAGAGCCTAGGTAAACAAAAAACGAAGGTGTTAGGGAAAAATATGACAGATGCAGAGTCAGAACGGTTTCAGAGAGAAACAGAATTATCATTGGTGAAAAAGGTAAAGTACCTAGGGGTTAATATAACAGCTAAGAATCTGAGTCTATTTAAGGATAATTATGAAAAATGCTGGTCTGAAATTAAGAGAGACTTGGAAAGTTGGGCAAAATTGAAACTTTCTTTGTTAGGCCGAATTGCTGCCATTAAGATGAATGTGTTGCCAAAGATGTTGTTTTTGTTTCAAACATTGCAAATTGTGGACAAAACGGAGTGCTTTCGGAGGTGGCAGAGAGATATTTCTAAATTTGTCTGGCAGGGCAAAAAGCCCCGAATTAAGTTTAAGATACTAACAGACGCAAAGGAAAGAGGGGGCTTTGCCCTGCCAGACTTAAGGCTGTATTATGAAGCCGCAGCTTTCTGCTGGCTGAAAGATTGGCTACTTCTTGAAGACACTGACGTGCTAGATTTGGAAGGTTTTAACAATGCTTTTGGGTGGCACGCATATTTGTGGTATGACAAAGTTAAGATAAACAAGGCCTTTAAGAACCATATTGTCAGAAAAGCAGTGTTTAATGTCTGGACAAAATACAAAGACTTATTAGAAAATAAAACTCCGAGGTGGCTTTCACCCTTGGAAGCTAAGGCTTGGAAAAGACCCAATATGGAAGCCTACTGGCCGAAATATTGGGAATTGTTAGAAAAAGATGGGGACAACTGGAAATTGCAGAGTATGGAGAAAATGAAGGATAAAGTGCGAGACTGGTTACATTACGCTCAGATTAAGGAAATTTTTAAAAGTGATAAAAAGCTAGGATTCCAGGTGGAGAAATCGAAGTTGGAGACAGAGCTGTTAGAACCTAAGACTAAGGTACTTTCAAGAATGTATAATTTGCTGCTGAAATGGAATACGCAAGACGAAATGGTTAAGTCGGCTATGATAAAATGGGCACAGGACATTGGGCATAACATTATGTTTGAGGACTGGGAAAGGTTGTGGACCACTGGGTTGAATTTCACTGCATGTAATGCTTTGAAAGAAAATGTAATGAAAATGATATACAGATGGTACATGACCCCAGTTAAACTTGCCAAAATATACCATTCGTCTGATAACAAATGTTGGAAATGTAAAGAAAATGAAGGAACATTCTTTCACCTCTGGTGGACTTGCCCTAAAGTGAAGGCCTTCTGGGAAATGATATATAACGAGTTGAAAAAGGTGTTTAAGTATACCTTTACCAAGAAACCAGAGGCCTTTCTTCTGGGCATTGTAGACCAGAAGGTGCTAAAGAAAGATAGAACATTTTTCATGTATGCAACAACAGCAGCAAGGATACTACTTGCTAAGAACTGGAAAACTCAAGATCTACCCACACTGGAAGAATGGCAGATGCAACTGATGGACTATATGCAACTGGCGGAGATGACTGGCAGAATCCGAGACCTGGGAGAAGAAAGGATTGAAGAAGATTGGAAGAAATTCAAGACCTACCTGCAGAAACATTGTGATTTAGTGGAATGTTAAGAAGGATGCTTGGTTATAAATAATTGGCCATCATTAAAATAGATTAAGAATTGATATTTAAGCATGTGGTCATAGATTTGGAAATAAGATGATAATTTGCTTGACAAAAATTATTAAAGATGCAAATGGGAGCGGGAGGCGTGAGGAAGCTCAAGAATATTATGAAACTTTGTTAAAACAAAGCAATAATGTTCATTATTATTGTATTTTCTTATTAAAAAACCTTAATAAATATTTATAAAAAAAAAAAAAACCACAGAGCCTAGGACTTGCCGATCAGAAGGTCGGCGGTTCGAATCCCTGCAACGGGGTGAGCTCCCGTTGCTCAGTCCCTGTTCCTGCCAACCTAGCAGTTCGAAAGCATGTCAGAATGCAAGTAGATAAATAGGTACCACTCCGGCAGGGAGGAAAACGGCATTTCCCTGCACTGCTCTGGTTCTCCAGAAGCAGCTTAGTCATGCTGGCCACATGACCCGGAAGCTGTACGCCGGCTCCCTCGGCCAATAAAGCGAGATGAGCACCGCAACCCCAGAGTCGGTCACGACTGGACCTCATGGTCAGGGGTCCCTTTACCCTTTAAGAACATCTAGTCCAGCGTCCTGTTCTCACAGTGACCAGCCAGATGCCAGTGGGAACCTGCAAGCAGGATTTGAACATAAGAGCACTCTCTCCTCCTGCAGTTTCCATCAGATGGCATTCAGAAGCATACTGTCAGTGCCACTGAACTTAGAATGTCATCGGATGCAAAGTTCAGTAGTACTCCTAGTACAGTGGTACCTCGGGTTAAGAACTTAATTCATTCCGGAGGTCCGTTTTTAACCTGAAACTGTTCTTAACCTGAAGCACCACTTTAGGTAATGGGGCCTCCCGCTGCTGCTGCGCCGCCAGAGCACGATTTCTGTTCTCATCCTGAAGCAAAATTCTTAACCCGAGGTGCTATTTCTGGGTTAGCAGAGTCTGTAACCTGAAGCGTCTGTAACCTGAAGCGTCTGTAACCCGAGGTACCACTGTAGTACATAGCTGTCAACGTTTTCCTTTTTTTACGGGAAATTCCCTTATTCCGAATAGGATTCCTCGCAAGAAAAGGGAAAAGTTGACAGCTATGCCGTAGTGGCTCTTCAGTCTGATAATTAATGGCGATGACACAAAAAAGAAAAGAAAAGAAAAATGCCCATCTTGACAGTGACAAAATCTCATTAAGCAAATCAGGCTAATGCTATTTTGGACCCTGACATATGGTGTTAAATCAGAAGACAGTGCAGTAAAAGTCAATGCCAGCAGCTTTTGCTGGATGGATTCAACACAGGCACAACCACCCTCTTGTCAGCTGAGATGCCCAGGGACACGGGTAGCAGTGCTCAGTGAGCTGGGGGAGTCTGTGGCAGAGAGAAGTTCAGAATCAGAGGCAGGGGCTGAAGCAGAGGAGTGGGATGAGGGAGGCCAAGAGGCAGAGATGAGTCTGACTGGTGAAGAGTCATGGGGTCTCCCCCTTCTACTGCAACAAGCTCCCCTCCCGCCTGGTCTCCCAGAACCAGAAGAGGCTTCAAAAAGGTGGATGAGAGGTTGTCTTGATGCAGGCACAGTCTCCACTTGCTTGGGAAAACCCTGGAGAGGAGGGGACTTAGATGGCTATGAGGAGGTGGAGACTTTTAGCCTCAGGAATTGACACACGGGGCAAGACCTAGCGGGGATGAGCTGCTTTGCTCATTAGGCCTGACATTCTGCCAAGTCTGTGCAGATAGTTAATAAAGAGTTGACTTTTAACTCTTGCTAATAAAGAGTTAACTCCAACTTACATGGTGTGATTTACTGCCAGCTCACTCCTGACACTAAATAACTAGGTAAAGGTCTGTCAACATGCCAGGTGTGTGGTCTCAATGGGCATTCTCTGCACACCTGGGGGGATCCATGTCTGTAAAAGTGCCATCATCTGTCTAGGGTGGATGGGAAGCTTTCCCCCACAGGAATGAATGGCAGGGATGGGTCACTAAACTCTCTCCTTTGGCAACCCCAACAAGTTAAGCATCCTCCTATTTGCATAGCCCCACCTCTTCATCTGCATACCCCCCTTTTGTTTTACTGGCCTGCTTTGTGTAGATGCAAAAATGAATCAGGTGTTCTTCCTCATATTATTGGAGGCTTATTGTCGTATGTGGCCAGAACAGAGTGCGCCGCCAAGACAAACGCTGTAATGTCCTTGGGCGAAGAGCACGAGCTTTATGATGCATCATCAAGCAAGAGCGGCGTGGAGAGAAGATGTTCCAGGTAGAAATGATGCAAGGTCGGAGTCAATGGTCTCCTTTTTTGAGATGCACAGCGGTATTTGTATAGGTGCATCCTGAACTTAGCTGCAAGCCATAGCGATCAATGGATGATAAGGAGACCATGCCAGGAAGGAGCTGTATTCCAGGTTGCCACTCCCACACAGCCATCCCCTTCTGTCAATATGAAAGTACATGGATTTGGTATTTAAAACAAATGAGAGGAAGTAAGCGCAGTCAATAAGCCTATCAAGGCCTTGGCCAATGGCATCGGGGAGATTTCTGCACGTTGAAACGACCTTGAATGAACTTAAGCTGGATAAGTCATCTGCAGGGATTGAAAGCTGGCATGAGTAAAAGCTGACGACTGTCGGGGAAGCATGGTAAGGGGGCGGGTGTCTGATAGCCACCTTCGCGCTGGCTTGTTCAATGGCTTCTTGGTGTAACAGATGTAGGAAGCATGTGTGTGAAAACCCTCCTTTCTCCACCGTCCGGATAACAGAAGGAGAAATGAAGTCCTACTACAATTTCCTCCGGGAGTGCGCAAAACTGGAGAAAATGGCTCGTGCAGGTATGTTGATGCCTCTTTACAATAGGAACTCAAACAGCTGTGTTGAGATGTAAACACCAGAGTGTTCTGTGAGATTTATTCCGTAGTAAAAGCGCTCAGTTATGCCGTCTTTGAAGGGAGGAGTGCTGTTGTATCATCCAAGTCCCTGTTGATTTTGTGGCTGAATTTTATTTAAATTATTTTCCTGTGGATTTTGAACTTCTGCTGCCCCTGAAGACTAGTGGATAATATTTGAAAATGTCATGTGTGGTTTTGGGTAAATTTACTCAGAAGTAAGGTTCGCTGAGTTCACTGGGACTCCCTAGGAATCATGTTAAGGAGTGTGTGATCTTAAGGGGTCTGGGCTTGAATGCCCACATCAAGGATAGACATTCGTAGTACAGCCTAGAGCAAGCCATTCTCTCCAAGCCTCAGTCCTACATTTGTAAAACTGAACTAAGAGTGGCCTACCTTTTGGAGCTGTGAAGCCTATCATCATATTTGTTGTAAAGCACAGTGCAGAGATAAAAATGTCTCTCTCCCCCTCATCTTAATAATATTTTATTATTGCTCTTTGTTATTGTATATACCGCTTAATTGCCATTATGGCTTCTAAGCAGCTGATATGTATAAAGTCAACTGCAAAATAGAGACATGCAATAAAACAACTCCATCATAACATTTAAAAACAAATGTCCGCAACTGAAATTGCGCAGTAAAACAATCCCATTGAAACAGCGCAACAGTTAACACAGCCATTTAAACAGGAGGTTCGGGTCTGGAGAGAAGAGGATCTCTTTCAAGACCTGGTGGAATGCCAGTTTTGACACACAAGCTCCTTTCCATCGTCCTGTCACATGTGATTGTAACCAAGAAACAGAATTCAGGGTGTGACCCAGCAATTAGAAGCTTGCTTGATTCCCTGTGACTTTGATCTCTGGAATCACCAGGGCTAGGGAGCACGTCTAGTTTGGTATATCTATATTCCAAAATTCACCTCTTTTTGATTAGCCAAGATTCGCTCCAAAGGACTGCTTGATAATATTCTGGCAAGGAGGGCAGAGCCTGCCTTCTCTTTGACACTAGATGGCCCAGTTTTCACTGAAAGGGATTTTACTACGGAGACTGGGTTCGGCATTGCTCTGGGAGATAGGTGGGAACAGGTAAAACACCACCTCACTGTAACAGGTGGGGTCCAGAAAGCAAGGTCAAGCAGATGAAATTGGGCCACAATCTGCTTGGCAGGGGGTTGGACTCGATGGCCCTTGTGGTCTCTTCCAACTCTATGATTCTATGATCATAAACATAATCCAGGGTAGCAGCAGTAAAGAGGAGCCCAGGGGTAAGCAGACAAGGGAGAGGAATCATGTTGGTCCGGAACCTGAATGGCACACATTGTTCCACCCAAGGCGGAAAACGCCCAACACCATTTGCAGGTGCTTAAATCTACTCTCAGCCCTTCCTCTTAAGGAGCACATTCATTGTACTGTTTTCACCCTCTGCTAAAAAATCTTTTTGTTAATGTATGCTTAACTTGGAGAAATAGATTCCCCCCCCCCAAGCAGTACAGAGATTTTTCTAAGTAGAAAAAGTATTGTCATAGATTGTGGGGTGTAGGATTTTGATGAATTGGGATATGGATGAAAGTACAAGCTGCTGAACTGTGCCAGGCAAGGAATTCCCGGGCTGGCTTATGCAAACCAGCCTGGCCAGGCTGGTGAAGAACAAAGCCAAAATACATTGATGGCCCATCTTAGAGGAATTCTTTGGCCTGGGTAGACAGATATTGCCAAGGTGGTGGGGTGTGTGTTTGAAGTGGCAGGAAAATGTGTGTTTTTTTAGCAAGGTGTCCTGGGAAGAAGGTGGAGAAGAAAGAATGGGAGCCATCTTGGGCAGGTTGGCTGAAGGCTGGATGGGAGAGAGATGCCTTGGACTCCAGGGCTGCACTCCTGTGGGGAACAAGCCCCTCTTGAA
Organism: Podarcis melisellensis; assembly: GCF_964234715.1. Taxonomy (NCBI): domain Eukaryota; kingdom Metazoa; phylum Chordata; class Lepidosauria; order Squamata; family Lacertidae; genus Podarcis; species Podarcis melisellensis. The sequence continues at coordinate 9,125,521 of NC_138537.1, forward strand.
ATGGCCATGCTGTAAGATCTGGACTCCCTCCATGCAGACTGTAGGTGTAAATAGGTGAATAAACCACATTTCTTAAAGCTACGAGAGTCTCTGCTGTGACTCACTTATCCAAAGCAGTGGTTCCCAGTTAGGGGTCCGGAGACCCCTGGGAGTCCACGGAACACACCCAGGGGGTCCGCGGCTCCATCCCCTGCCAGGGACTCGCTTACCTTGTTAATTACAGAGAAAGCCACAATGATGATACATGGCTCAGCCAGCCTCTACTTGTGACCAGGACCTGCCTGCTGGCAGGGGAAAAACTTGTGAAAGAGTTGCTGGATGGCAAGTGAGCTGGGATCAAGCTAAAACCCTTCACACAGTTTCTTGAGGCTCTTGCAATTGGAGGGCCAGAGAGATAGAGCATGAGAGAGTGCAAATGGCTTGCTCCAAGGGGTGGATTCACATGCTTATCATTTAAAAAATGTCTGTTTTATTGTCTGTTTTTTAGTATACCTAAAATCCTTTGCTTATTAGGGTCCCACGTTTTCTTCAGAAAATTGCTTTGCACAGGTGACTACCATAGAGTTATCAAAATTTTCAGAAGTAGGGGGTCTGTGGATTGGCTTTTGAAAAATAAGGGATCCTCAGTAATTAACTAATTGGGAACCACTGCTCCAAAGGAACACACACCCTGGGTGAGTGCCTGGAAGCCACTGAAATCTTGCTACCACTCAGTAGGGAGTGGGAGTTACACCCAACTTTTGTAACATTAACATCATCATCATCATCTTTTATTATTTACCTTCTATGCAAGTGTCTCAAGGTGATGTACAAACAGCAAAATCCAGGAATAACATGGAGAAGGCCCGGCACATATACAGTGGTACTTCGAGTTGCGTTCCGCTCTAGTTACGGAATTTCAGCTTACAAACGCGACCAAGCCGGAAGTGTATACTTCCAGGTTCACCATGCGCGCATGCGCAGAAGTGATCTGCACGCTTTGCGAATGTGCAAAAGCAATCTGCGCACTTCGCACATGCGCGAAAGAGGCGCTCTAGTTGCAGACTTTTTGGGGTGCAAATTGCACCCTGAAACGGATTAAGTCCGCAGCTAGAGGTACCACTGTTTTTAAAATACAATACAAAATAGAGACCTACTCATCCTAATGGAGGTGTCTTCAATTGCAGCAATAAATAAATGTTAATTCAGGGAGAGTATGCGCCTATAGGAAGTCTTAAGTCTTGCACCAGGATGCTTTAAAGTACATGGGATATCCCTTAAGCCCTCTTGAGAGGATGCCCCCTGTGTCAAACCGCTTGCTAAGCCCAAATCCAGGGATTGTCCCTTGGAAGGGAGCACCGGCACTCTGCAGTCAGTGCATCCCTGCTGGAAGAAGAGAGGAAAGAGCGAGAGGCCAGCCCTCCCTACACGAACAGCCTGCTTCCTCCGCCTCACCACCAGCGACACTCCAGCCAGCCAGCCAGACAAAACAAGGCAGGAACTGCCAGAGGCTGTGTGAAAAAAAGGCTGTCTAGAGGCACTTTTTTTAAACTGCTCTGTTTGTTTGGTTTTCTTAAATGGACCTTTTGCACTGAAGCGATGGTGGCGGCTTGGAAAAAGCAGCAGGGAAGAGAGCTGGATCTCTTCAAGCTAACAGGTTGGCTTTTTGTGTAGCGGTGGGTGGGTGTGCACAAAATAAATAATGCCGTTTGCAGCACCGAACTTTTAAAAGGCACTGCTGCATTGTGTAGTCTCTGCATGTCGCAGAGGGCAGGTTTTTTTAAAAGATATGTTTCAGAAGCTGCTTCAAAAAGCAGTCCAGCCCTGCTGTTCGTCCCTTCCTTTTCCATCTCTCTCTCCCCACTGGTTCTGCTACAGCTAACAACTTCCTTTATTTCTAGAGAATGCTTTATGGGGAACGATTGAGGTCACCCAGCATGTTTGAGCCCTGAGAGGACATAATCCTACCTTTGCCATGCAGCCTGTTTCTGAGTGGGTGGGTGGGCTTTTAGGGGATTGATGGGCATAGATTGTGCTGTTTTCTTTGAATAACTTCATTGCCAGTGTAATAGGATCAAAGCAATGGGCATTACTGTTTGGGGTTGCTTCCTGGTTGCTCAGAATGGACTGAACCCAATTAGTCCCTGTAAGGTTTTTGTAGTGGCAGAGAGAATCGGTTGAAAGAGCGGAAGACCTGTGGCATCTCACCCTGTACAGAGCAGCGATCCTGATCAGATTTAAGCAGCAGTAAGTTCCATTTGAACTCCATGGGATTTAACTACAGAGTCTGAACCCACACATAGGATCAGGGTTTAATAACGTCCACAGCGTTAAGCGTAGCTGATAATAAGTCACAGAGATGTCAGATCAGACCACTGGAGACTTCCATAGATTATTGTGAAATGAATTTTTCAATGGGAACATTGCCAAGGATTTTCTTTGTTCCTAGGTTTCAGGAAACTCCACATCCCTTCTATGCAAATGCAATTTTCTTTTATAAATATTTTGCAGCTCAGGCTATGATTCTGTATAAATAAAAAAAAAACATTTTAACAGAATAGAGGAGGAAAACTGCTGCAAGAAGAGTGTCATATCCTCTATTTCAACAAGGGAATTCTTGGAGGTTGTCCGGCAGCATTCTTGCACTGCAACAGTTGTCTGCAAGATGGTAAATTAATTTGTTCCCTTTCCCTTTCAGCAATGTGAAATAGTTCAGAACAGAATTATTATGGTTTTTACTTAAGGTAGGCAGGCAGGCAGATGCTGTGTTTTAATGCAGCCAATGGCAATATTGGAGTTTGTTCTCTTGCACAATCTTGCCCATCCAAAATATATATTTTTCCCCCAGTATGAAACATGGACTATCTCTCCATGTCTTTTGCGAGGCTGATGGCATTCATCTTTTCAAATGTGCTCTCATTTCAGTTCCAGCAGATAATGAATAGAGGCAGCGAGTTGGATACTACACATAGAGAAATATTCAGTATGCTCACAATGTGCACTTTACGTATGCATCACTTGTTGTGATTTGGGGGCTGCTTCATTATAAGGAACAGACGTACAGCTAGGGCATGGAGGGGAGGAATACGAGACTTATCTATATAAGTCTGAGAAAGCTGTCAGTTCAAAAGTTATGATGAAGGCACTGTTCTCCCTAATTAGATTTGTGTGATTGCTTTGCAATACAGCAAACATTCAACCCTTCTCAAATAACATGAAAACACAAAATTTCCACTCATGTAAAAGAAAGAAAGAGAAGGAAAGAGAAAGAAAGAAAGATTTGAACCCTTATCTCAAATGCACTTACTTTCCAAAGGCAGGGAGTATTTGACATACATGTTACCATGTGATTCTCCGCTTGCATTCTGAAATGTGCACTCACAAGTGGCCTGTACCATGTGGTTTTCTCTGTGTATATCAGCACTCCACCAGTGTTTTATGCAGTGATGATGGCTGACTTCCTAACAGGGCTGGCCTATCCATGACATAAGGCAGACTGAGGCAGCCACCTCTGGTGGCAGAATCAAAGGGGTGCAAACCCCCTCCCTAGCGCTAGAGAACTGAGGAGAAGCGACTGAAGGTTCTGGTGAGTTCTGCAAAAGGCTGACCTGGAGACACCCACAAATGTTGTGAGATCAAGGTGCTAATGCCGTTGTTCCTCAGGGTTTCATGCTCTCAATGGGGGTCTCCTGAAGTTAAAGGAAACATAGGGAAATGGATGCAAGTTATCTCTAACATACATGCATGTAAGTGTTTGCAGATGGAAGCTGAGGTGCCATACAGTGTACAGCCTGTTGTGTTAAAGCATTGCAGCTGCAGGTGTATATTTTGTACTATGCATAATGTTATAGTAGGGCAGTTGTGTTTCTCTAGTTAGCATAAAAGGTAAAGGACCCCTGACAGTTAAATCCAGTCGCAGACAACTCTGGGGTTGCAGTGTTCATCTCGCTTTATAGGCCAAGGGAGCCAGTGTTTGTCCACAGACAGTTTTTCCGGGTCATGTGGCCAGCATGACTAAGCCACTTCTGGTGCAACTGAACACTGAAACCAGAGCAGCGCATGGAAACGCCGCTTACCTTCCCGCCAGAGTGGTACCTATTTATCTACTTGCACTTTTGGCCGTGCTTTCAAACTGCTAGGTTGGCAGGAGCTGGGACAGAGCAACGGGAGCTCACTCCATCGCAGGGATTCAAACCACTGACCTTCTGATCAGCAAGCCCAAGAGGCTCAGTGGTTAAGACCACAGCGCCACCTGCATCCTCTAGTTAGCATAACTTCAACCAAAACAACAAGAATCCTCTTGGGTTTTGAATCGGAGAAAGACAGGACTGTTGAAGGATAAACAAATTCAGCATATAGGAGGCAGAGTAGAGCCTTTAGCAATATGAAACAGCTGGATATTCAATGAGGTGATTTCACACATGTCCCTATTTTCATGTGTAAAATACTGAAGCGCATGAAATTGGAAGTGAAAATTTTATGTAAAATTGCTAAACATGCATACATGAAAAAATGAGGGGAAGCATCACCTGCAATCCTAAATAAACTTGTCAGGGAGTAAGCCCCATTGAACTTAATGGGACTTACTCCTGAGGAAATCTATGTAGGCTTGCATAGTATGCCTGCATTTCGTAGAAAATGAATTTTCTAATACACACGAACTCAGTCATTGGAAAACTCTCTCACCGTAAAGCGGTTGGATTTGGAAAAAGTGACCAGAGCAGTTTTCTTCCCACAAAAGTATGAGCTAAGCTGAAACCGATTCAGCAGCTGGCATGGATTAGTAAAGCAAACCCTGAGCAGAACAGAGGGACAGCAGCAAATGAAGCCGTATCTCTATGGCCAGCACCATAACCCAGCAAGGATGGGCATTAGCCAAGCCAGGTCCCTGTGGTGGGCAAAGGGTCCACCCTGCTGATAACAATATATTCTCAGTTTGTGCCAGGAGCACATGAGAAGTTCAGAGGTCTCTGTAAGACTCCTTCCCTACCCCAAGTAATCCACATGTCCCAAAGGAATTGGAAGGGGGCGGGCTTAATCTCTAACTCTGTGAAGGATATTCTCTTAAATGCTGTGGGGCGCATCTGGATCTTAGTGAGATTCATGGGAGTCTGACATGAAGTGAGGGAGCATTTCTGCTCCCTGCAGCACTCACACACATAGCTGTCAACATTTCCCTTTTTTAAAGGTAAATTCCCTTATTCCCAATAGGATTCCTCGCAAGAAAAGGGAAAAGTTGACAGCTATGTGTGTTTGTGGTGTTCTGTCATGTTATAATTACTTATTGTTTGGAAGCTGCTTTGGGATTCATTTTAATGAAAAGCGCTGTAGAAATACAACCAACCAAGCAATCACATGTTCTACCAAATTGACCTGCGAGGCTGTTTTCCCTAAAGCACGTGACGATCACAAATGAAGCAGACACATGGCCGAATCTTTCTGTTATGTACTGAAGTTCTCACCCTGGGCCAGCAGGGGGATACTGTAGATAGTTTTCACTCAGGTCCGCATATGCAAATAAGGAATTGAAAGTGACGTTCAGTGATTGGATAGTTACAGAAAGTTGTTACTGTTGCTTTGTAGTGGAGCTCTATATAGGCAGGTTGGCTGAACCCTTCAGCCCAGTTCTGTTCTGGCCTGTGAATAAACAAGAGCTGTCTGAAGAATCGCTGTGTCGTCTGATATGTTCGCCCACAACTTAACACTTTCTTTGCAGCAAAGAGCTTTGACAGCCCTTTGCTGAGCATAGGACAGGCAAAGCCCCTTGAGCTGTGGTCCCCAAGCACCCAACATCCAGCTGGCTGTCAGATGCTAGGGAAATGCTGGGCAAGGGACTTTGGCAAGTGGATGAAGCCACTTGCTAATCAATCAATCCGCTGATGCCATAATGATGTCATGTGATTGACAGGTGGATTGTCCCACCCACCTGTCAAAGTTATTCTGGGTTTGGGGACAGATAGTGATATATCCCATTGGTCCAAAAAGGTTCCCCACCCCGCAGTAATCTCTTTGCAATACCGCCATTACCCTTTGGAAGACTGACATACAACAGGCACCTCTTTCATAATGTTGTATGCCACCCCAGCCTCCAAGCCATGTGCGATTCCAAAGGTGATTTCCCAGGGCTTGTGTTTTCCTTAGAATGAGAGACAGCAGAGACTGTGGTGTCTTTAGGATATATGGTTTATTTACACACACACCCTGAGCCTACGATGGAGGGCTTCACAGTATTAACACTCTCAAAGGGTCTTGCTTCCCTCATAGCCATAGCCTTGTATTCAAACAGAAATCAAGCATCACTCTGTCTCTCTGGCTTCCCAGCCTACTGCTTCCAGCTTCTAGCTGCTAGCTCACAAGACTCAACTCTCCCTTCTACTCCCCGGCCTTTGTATTTCTAACTACCACCCATTTGCTGTCTGGCACAGATCCACTTCCTTCATTCCCTTAATGGCCCATTACCTAGGCTATCACCCAAGGAGGAAGCCAGCCTTGTTATTCCAGAAGTTTGAATCCTTTCTTATATTTCAACATTTGCTGGATCCAGGGTCTCAGCATAACAGCCTAATTCCCCCGCCCAGACTTCTGTGTGCTGGCACACATCTGTTTGGGGAGACAATGGAGGAGTGCACCTTTGGGGGTGAGGTGAAGCTGTTGGAAGGTTGCAGTCCGATCCATAACAATACTTTGAAATGAGTAATTCTCAGATTACTCATATTTCTGCAGTAGGCTCAGTAACAGCAATACCAATGAAAGCCTTTGTCTTGTTTGAGTATTCAGCATACACAGATAGAGAGAAAACAGTATGCTAAGCCCTGTTAAAAGCTGTGGTTGGAATAATTACCCTCCTTTTCTTACTCTTCCCTACACTGCAAGGCTGGCTCGACCATTGGGCAGAGTGAGGCAGTCACTTTGGGCAGCTGGTTTTGGGTATCATGAAAGGGCAGCCTGCTCTTAGTTATTTTAATTCATCATTATTGTGCTTTTACTCCCAGTGAGAGAGGCTTGTGGGATTTTCTGCCTGAGATGCCAAAATAGCTAGACCAGTCTTGGATGTGTCTATATGTCTTGGTAGGGAGTCATCGCTCACTATTCTGCTTCAGGCAGCAAATGTCTTCTTGGCCGGCCGTATCACACAGACAGAATAGAAGCCGAAGCTCTGTGTAAGGAGGATGATCAGCTGAAACACTGATCCAGATTCAGCCTTACAGGCAGAGGATTTTCCTTGTGATTAAATGCAAAAAACCCACCCCCAACAGCCCTATCATTAGATACGGCTTCTGCCCATGTATGCTAACTGGGTCACGTTCTTCTCCATCCGTCTGCCCCCACCGGGAGCTTTGCAGAATAAGCTGTGCTCATAACCTCTCCTCCCCTTGCAAGAGCAGCGTTCGGAGTCCCTGCTACCAGCATGCAGATCTTGTGTCCCAGTCTGGGCGAGCTCAGCAGAAATAGCAATTTACCATCAGCATCCCGCCGGGCAGCTCCTGCTTCCTTTATTTTAACACCTCTGCAGTGCTTCTTTCACCATGACTTGGCCTTCAGAGGAAGAGTCACTGAGCCATGGCAATCTGCCTGCTGCAATTTGTGGCTTGTTTCCACTAGAGCAAAGGGGTTTTTTGGGGGGAGGGGGTCTGCCACTGACTGTACTTGTAGGGCAGAGATGGGGACATATCAAGCCCGGGGCCAAGATGTGGCCCTCCAGGTCTTTCCATTTGGTCCTTGGGAATCTCCCCAAACTGTACCAACTCCCCAGGCTAACATCCTTCTCTGGACCTTCTTTGCACCATAAGAAGGTTAGAAGAGGGTCCTGGATCAGGCCAATGGCCCATTCAGCCTAGCATCCCATTCTCACACTGATCAACCACATGCCTGTGGGAAACCCAAGAAGATTTCCCCCTCCTGTGGTTTCCAGCAACTGGTACTCAGAAGCATCACTGTCTCCCATTGGTGGAGTCAGAACACGTGGCCACTAGCCGCCCTTCAGTGTTTTTGCCTGGGGAGAATGCTGTTGCACTTAGGTCATAGAATCATAGAATTGTAGAGTTGGCAGCAATCCCTAAGGGTCCACAGTGGAGGTTCCATAGGCATCTGGTTGGCCCCTGTGAGTAGGGCTGGCTCAAGACATTATGGTTCCTGAGGTGAACCATAAAATAGCACCCTCCCACCCCACCGCCAGGGAGGATGAGGTGAGTGAAGATCTACATCAGGAACCAAAAGGGAATAAATATCTACATTGGGAACAAAGGCGGGGTAATCAAATCAACCTTACCGGGTGGCTGACCTGGAAATCAAAGGCTGGCACAGGAGAAATGGGGCCCACTCTGAATCTGGAGCAGCAGGAACAGTAGGCAGGGAAGAATACTGTATTTTTTGCTCTATAAGACGCACCAGACCATAAGACCATAGTTATTGGAGGAAGAAAACAAGAAAAAAAATATTCTGAATCTCAGAAGCCAGAACAACAAGAGGGATCGCTGCGCAGCGAAAGCAGCGATCCCTCTTGCTCTTCTGGCTTCTGGGATAGCTGCGTAGCCTGCATTTGCTCCATAAGACGCACACACATTTCCCCTTACTTTTTAGGAGGGAAAAAGTGGGTCTTATAGAGCAAAAAATACGGTACGTCTGGAGGTCCTGCAGGATTGCCCAGTGGCATCTTTCAGCAACCAGTGACCCAGACTTGAGTAAGAGCAGTGGACCATGGATTTCTATAGCAGACACTGGTTGCCTGTTTTGGGAGCTACCTAATTCCAAGGACAGTTCAAGGATCAGAGTTTTGCGTTCATACTCATGTGGCCAAATGCTTGCTGAATCAAGCTCACCATGCTCTCCTAATGCATCTCAGTGAAAATGTCTTGAGGAGGCCTATCCAAACCAAAGGAACTGTTCTCAATCGGCTTCCAATGTCCACGGAGAGCCTCAACACAGACAAACGCATGATTCTGCGCTGCAAACCGTTCTTCTGGCTAGCTCCTTGGGAATGAGTCACATAATCAGATTATTCCTGTTGATCTTATTAACAAGTTCATTGATCTGTTGTGTGTTTATTCTGAGTCAGTTAACTCTTCTTCGACTTGATTGTAATGACTAAGCTTAAGAGACCAGGCAAAAGATCCATAACAGAAGCGTAGCACCATTTGCCGGCACCTGGGCAGCTGCGCACACATACGGCAGGTGGTGGCAGAGGGTCTCATTCAGCCCAGTCTGGGACAGGGCGCAGAGGGTGCTCTTCACCCCCTGCTCCCCAGCCCTCGCCACCAACAGGCGGGTTCTTGCACACCAGGTGGGGCACAGAGGGCGCATGCCAGAGATCTCTGCGGGTGATGCCTGGTTCACACACACCCCAGATTGTGCACCCAGGGCATTGCCCGCCCTTCCCTACCACACTATACCACTGATCCATGATTAGGAATATTTCACCTCATTCACTTACCAGGGCAAGGATTCTCCCATCAGTTGCCAGTGACATCATCGCTCCTGCTTTGAGCTTTTCTCCCCCTGCATTACTTCTCCACCTCACAACAGCTGAAACAAAAAAAAATTCCTTCCAGTAGCACCTTAAAGACCAACTAAGTCAGTTCTTGGTATGAGCTTTCGTGTGCATGCACACTTCTTCAGATACACGGAAGAAGAAGTATCTGAAGAAGTGTGCATGCACACGAAAGCTCATACCAAGAACTGACTTAGTTGGTCTTTAAGGTGCTACTGGAAGGAATTTTTTTTGTTTTGACTATGGCAGACCAACACGGCTACCTATCTGTAAACACAACAGCTGGGCACTGTGGACAGCCAACACATGCACTCATGTACACACAGCGCACACAGCTACCAGTAGGGAGAACAGGTTGCAATGAAGCACAGAAATGGTGCATAGGAAGTGGGTGATGAACCATCAGCCCATAGCTAGGCTGAGTCTCGTGCAGAACAAAGATGTCTCAGTGTTCTTGCTGTGGCTCAGCTGGTCTTTAATTAAGCAATAAGGCATTGCCCTGTCAATCGGCTGCGCACAGTTCAGTCTTTCTCTCCAGCTGGTCATCTTTCTGGCAGTCATTTGGAGGCCATTAACATATAAATGAGTTTGGTTATGTTGAGGAGCAGGAGGGGGCAGCAGGACAAGATGATATTCGCTGTCATGCACTTGGCTGGAGTTGCAGTGACCACATGTCCTGCTTCACAGAGGAGAGTCGTCTGTTTGAAGGGCTGTTCAGTCTGAGTCTCATTTAGAAAGCTAAGAAGGGAGAACACGAGGGGCTTTGAAGATGCCCGTCACCGGATAGTACCTAGATAGTAAGACTGAGCAGGCACACAGGTCATGTGGTCACAGCCTTCCCTACTATTTTGAGATCATTGTATTTTTATTTACATTATACTTTGCATTTCTAAATTTGCATCTGTACACAACTATACATCGGTACCTGGTTGACAGCTGGAACAGAATGCAAGACTAGATGGGCTTTTGGTCTTATCCAGCTCGTTTCTTATTATTTTTTGAAAAAATTACCATGGGCATATTCCATGGGAATCTCTTCTGCCCTGTTTTTTTTAGCTGACACCTTCCCCTTTTTCGGCTATGTGTATGTGGCCACCACAGTTGCAGCTTCTGCTCTTTGTGCAGTGCTCGGGCTGCCCCTGTCTACTGTTAGACAGAGTGAGACAGCCCCTCAGGTGGCAGATGCTGGGTAGCAGCAATGGCACACCCACCCAGCCATTCCCCTTTGTTGGATGATAGAGCCTGCTGCATTCAGGTGTGGTGGAGGAGACATAAAGCAGCAAAGTACATAGAGCTGAAGGAGGAAGTTGGAAGAGCGGCTCTCTTTCCCACTTCCTGTTTTGGTTCTTTGTGCTTTTCAAGGCTCAGGTTAATTCTGCCATATTTGACTTCTACCGGGATTCCTTGGAAAAGTGACAGTCACACAGGTGCTTTCTCTCTTTCTGTCTCTGGGGGAGATGGAGGAAGGGGGACCAGAGAGGGTGTCGCCCACAGCACCTGCTCAGAATTCCAGATATGCTCACAGGCCTAAAATGGTTGGTGACCCCTTACTTTATCAAAATGACCCTTGAAATCTCTTGAATAAATGCCTCCCATTGTCACTGAATTAACCTTCTTCCTCTTCCACTTCCAGCGTCTTCTTCAGAATTGGGGGGGGGGGGGAACGATGGAAGGGGAAAATGAGTCTGTGCAAAATAAATTAAACGATAGCGTGCTTAACTTCATTTTAAGTAGGGAATTGGGAAGCTCAGCTGTATAACTCTTTGCTCCGGGGGATTAGATGGTTATCACTTATGCTTCTGAACTGGACAGAGGAGTACTATCAGCCAGATGGGACATCGTAATTGCTTCTTCCTTTTTCTTTAGTAGAAGCAACATTTTTTTCAGTGCCACAGCAAAGCAAGCATGCTAAAAGATGCTTCATCTCTGCAAACCTGGTTTTGCAACTGAGCATGCACTTTACAGGGAGCTACAGCTAATCTTTCACATGCAGTGGGTTTTATCCAAGGCTGGAATCAGTATCTGGTACCGTATGAGGAATAAATACATTCACAGATTTAAAAACAGGTCTCATTTGTGCAGCACATTTCTTAGCTGCACATTTACAAGTTCTACAAGTGCACACCTTTGAAAAACATAATATACAACTTGTCTCTCTGTTTATTCCATTTATGTTGCATCTCGAGGAAGATGAGAGATGTTGATCAGGGAGGTGTGTCAGAAGAAGAAGGAACTTATATGTCTAATTAGTGTCTAAGTGGTTATATTATGTATTTTTTGTAACTTTAGTTGTTTTAGTTTGTTGCACAGTGCTTTGAGATATATGTATATATTTAGTGGTATAGAAAAACAGCCAAAATAAATATTGCAGCTAGCATTCCAGTTTCCTTTCCATTTTTCTACGTGATGGTTATTTATGATGTCTTTTGTTTGTTTTTTAAGTTGTTGCTGTTTATCAGTTTTGCACCTTTCACTGATGTAGCTGCTTCGAGCATCTTCTGGCAAGACTCTGTGACCCCCAAACACAATATCATAAATCACAGTTCCCGGCTCGCAACTCGGGCTAATTTTACTCTGCCGTTGCTTAAATGCACAGTCAGCAGCTTCCCTGAGCCCTTAATTCCACTGAGTAACTTTTCCATATTAATAAAAGACGCTATTGTGTATGTATGTGTGTGGCTGGCCTTGATATGTCACTCTTGACGGATTGCATTGAAACACTTAAGCTGTGACAACCCTCACATCGTCCCTCCCTTCCCTTGTATTAATTCTTGCACACATTATGATAATCCAGCATGCAGAAGGCCATTTGCTTGCTAAATGACCCAGATTTTCTCCGCGGTCGTATGGTGAGTGGGATAGTAGGACAAAGTAAGGACCTTCTGAACCCTTACATCCCAGCTTAATTGTTGAAATCATCTGGTGAAGCACTGATAGTTGTCCCCCACGTTACGGAGGCCTGACCGACCTTAGCTAGAAGTCGGGTGTTTGGTGTCAGCAGCCCTGTGCTATGAAATACTCTTTCGGCCGAGATTAGACAGGCAGACTCTCTCTATTAACTATTATTAATAGTTAGGCAGACTCTCTCTACAGTGGTACCCCGCAAGACGAACGCCTTGAAGACGAAAAACTCGCTAGACGAAGGAGTTTTTCGTTTTCTTAGCCGCTTCGCAAGACGCATTTCCCTATGGGCTTGCTTCGCAAAACGAAGCTTGCCCTGCAAGCTCCGGGGATAGCGGGGAAGCGCAGCGTGTCTTCCCCGCTGTCCCCGGACCCCTTTTGAACCAAGGGGCGGCAACGGGGAGAAGCGATCTTCTCCCCTCCTCCCCTTGCTTCAAAAGAGGGGACCCCTTTTGAACCAAGGGGCGGCAACGGGGAGAAGCGATTCTCCCCGCTGCCCCTTCCCTTGCTTTAAAACAGGTCCGGGGACAGAGGGGAAGGCGCGCGGCACTTCCCCTCTGTCCCCGGACGGTCTCCATACGAGCGCATTGATTGATTTTCAATGCATTCCTATGGGAAACCGTGCTTCGCAAGATGAAAAACTCGCAAGAAGAAAAAACTTGCGGAACGAATTAATTTCGTCTTGCGAGGCACCACTGTATTAACTTTCAGGTGTCTCTTAAGGACATTTTTAATGCCCATAGGTCATCTAGTCCAACCCTCTGCAATGCAGGTAAAAGGTACCCCTGCCCGTACGGGCCAGTCGTGTCCGACTCTAGGGTTGCGCGCTCATCTCACTCAAGAGGCCGGGAGCTGGTGCTGTCCGGAGACACTTCCGGGTCATGTGGCCAGCGTGACTAAGCAGCATCTGGTGAGCCAGCGCCGCACACGGAAACACCGTTTACCTTCCCGCTATAAAGCGGTACTTATTTATCTACTTGCACTTTGAGGTGCTTTCGAACTGCTAGGTGGGCAGGAGCTGGGTCCAAAAGACGGGAGCTCACCCCGCCGCGGGGATTCGAACCGCCGACCATGCAATCAGCAAGTCCTAGGCACTGAGGTTTTACCCACAGCGCCACCCGCATCCCCTTCAATGCAGGAGTGGCCGCTAAAGATTCCCTGAGGAATGTGCCAGCCATACAGTGAGATCAGGGATGAATGAGTGTGCAAAGTACGGAGAGAGCAGGATGGGAAAGGCGCCATCAGGAGTCATGACACACGTCAGCTGGAGAAACTGGGCAGATTACAGAACAGGGCTCTTTACCTGGCAGGCTCCAGTCCCCTAACCCCCACCAGCACTGCCCCACATACCTGTTTGGCCTCTTGTCCTGGAAAGAAAAGAGCAGCGTTTGGGAGAAAAGGAGCAGCAACAGCTATGACTTCAGTTTGGGGCTACATTTAGGAAGGCAGGAAGCTGCTCTATAAATGAGTCATATTCCTGGTCTATCTAGCTCAGTATTTGTTATGTGCTGAAGTTCTCACCCTGGGCCAGCAGGGGGATACTGTAGATAGTTATGCAAATGAAGGATCGAAAGTGATGTTCAGTGATTGGATAGTTTTAGAAAGTTGTTACAGTAACAAGGTACTGGAGCTCTATATAAGCAGGCTGACTGAGCCCTTCAGTTCAGTTCTGTTCTGGCTTCTGAATAAAGAAGAGCTGTTTGAAGAATCACTGTGTTGTCTGATATGCTCACCCACAACTTAACAGTATTGTCTACACAGACTGGCAGAGGCGCCGAAAGGTTTCAGACTGGGGATTTCTCCTGGCCCTACCTGGAAAGGCCGGGGATTGAACCTGAGGCCTTCTGCATGCAAAGGAGCCATGGCACCTTCCTCTTTGCTGGATGTGTGTGAGAGAGAGAATGAGAGAGAAGTTTTCAGTTTCTCAGTCTGTCTGGGTCTTCCTCCTTCTCTGCATGTGTGTGATGGAGAGAGAAGGGGGCTGCATTGATCACAGGCTCAGTTCCTTGAGAGAGTGCTTGTCTGCCATGCTCAGTTCTGTCACCACATTATTTGCTAGCTTGTTTTCTTATTTGAGAGGTTTCTGTCCCATCCTTCAGGTAGAACCTTTCAGAGCGGCCAGCAAGGTAGAGCAACCCTGTAATTTGAAGGGCTGCCTGATTTAAGTCTGCTTTAAAGAGAAAGCAAGCAGCAATGTGTTATATTTCTGTTTAAATCATTCCACTTAAGAATTATTTCCAAACTTGCATCTGTGTGTATAAATTAGCACAACCAAATTTTATGTAGATTTCTGTCCTTTTTGTGGTGCTGCATTTTGGTTTTTTTGGGCAATGTGCAAATCCCCCCTCCCCCCATAACAGGGTTAAGCATGGCAGCAACATATACCATTAAGACACCAAAAAATGTTACTAAGCATTAGGAGACAACAAGGTAAAGGTAAAAGGACCCCTGACCATTAGGTCCAGTCGTGGCCGACTCTGGGGTTGCGGCGCTCATCTCGCTTTATTGGCTGAGAGAGCCGGCATACAGCTTCCGGGTCATGTGGCCAGCATGACTAAGCCGCTTCTGGCGAACCAGAGCAGCGCATGGAAATGCCGTTTACCTTCCCGCCAGAGCAGTACCTATTTATCTACTTGCACTTTGACGTGCTTTTGAACTGCTAGGTTGGCAGGAGCAGGGACCGAGCAACGGGAGCTCACCGCATTGCGGAGATTCAAACCGCTGACTTCCACTGCAGTCAAATGAAAGGTCTTCAGCTGGTGCCAGAAAGATATCAGTCGTAATGCCCATCAAGCCTCCCTGGGGTGTTTGGGGTGCCACAACTGAAAAGGCTTTGGCACCCACTTTTATTCTGAAGGGATCTTATTTTTTAGTTTATTTTTTTAGTTATTGCTTTGCTTGCAGTGTTTTATAGACTGCGGTTGTTTCAGTGAAGACTATTCTCTATGAAGACTACTCTGTATGATTTATGCTATATTTGTGATGTTCTATCACGTTCTATCATGCTATTGCTATATATTGTTATTGTTTGGGATTCATTTGAATGAAACACGACATAGGAATATAATATATCAAATCTTCAGTGCTCAGGCAGGTACATAATGCATGTTTGTAACATGACGTATAATCTGTGGCTTGGTTCACTATTTCGAGTTATATACCTTGCTCATTTTGGGGGGCTCCGTGCTCTCATGCAGGACACGGAAGACAAACGCCCCGGGTTTGGGCTGCAACATGTTGGAGGGTATGGATTTGTTTTCTGTTTTCTGACTGTGAGACAGCCATCGGCTGGATTGTGTTGTGGTTTGTCAGGAGCGGATATCATGTCTGGTACTGATGTTGCTTTATATTGCTTGGCGACAGTAATCTGCTTGTAAGCACGTGCAATTCTTGTACACCTAAGATGAACATAACATTTTTTCCGTTAGCTCTCCCCTTAGATGTGGAAAGGGCCTCACCCAGGGACCAGCATTTTTTTGTTCCAAGAGCTGGCAACTCTAACTACTTCATCTTTTATCCTTTTCCTACAAAATTCCTTTGGTTAGGAGGGGAAAGCCTTCAATACCAGGGACTAGTCTATTTTTAGAAGCAACCTCATATAAAATATACATACAGGAGAGTGGGGAGGGGGAACCCAAGCAAAACCACTCCCATTCCTTCGGCAAGCCTCTTAAGTGTCAGTAATAAAATTTCCCTTCCTTCCTTCCTTCCTTCCTTCCTTCCTTCCTTCCTTCCTTCCTTCCTTCCTTCCTTCCTTCCTTCCATATACTCGGAGTCGAGTATGGATTTTATGCTCTTTATTCAGCTCATAGTAGCGAGGAATGAAAGTTTCCCCAAAATATCTGCTTTATATACATTATTTACACAATGGGTCGCACGTGATTGGCTAATTCTGGGATTCTCCTGTAGGCCAATCAGGATGCGGATTCATTTCCACCTGGAGCTGGATTGGGTGGCTCCTGCGGACCAATCATACTGCTGCATTGTTCTGGGACCAATCAGGCTGCTGCATTCTGGACCCTATTGTTCTAGGACCAATCAGACTGCTGCATTCTGAATCCTATTCTAGGACCAATCAGACTGCTGCAATCTGAATCCTATTGTTCTAGGACCAATCAGAGTGCTGCTTTTTGGATCCTATTCAACTCAGTACATAACACTTTCTTTCCATCAGGCAGATTCTCAGGCAACAGGCATGCAACTGGAATGGCCTTTAAGGCCATTACCATTTTAAAAATATAGCTTAAAGTCATTTCTTGTACTTTATGCCATGTATGTGTGCGTGTGTATTCACAATGCCTCCCACTTCCTCCTGGGTCGTGTACTCACTATATCTTTAAAGCAGACTCAAAACACATCCTTACCCTCAAAGAATTCTGGGCACTGTAGTTTTCCCTGCGCAGAGCTGCAATACCTAGCAACCCTGAACAAAAATACAGTCCCCAGAATTCTGTGAGGGAAATAATGTGTTTCAAGTGGCTGTAAAGGTGTAGCGTGTGCACAGCCCCAATGCCAATTACTGAGAGCATAAGCTGATGAGTTTATTTTATTTTATTTTGGGGTGGAGATGGGACATTGGTATAAACCCAAGTTAAGCATGCAGGGCAGGTGTACACTCCTTCTCCTGGATTAATCAGTGGGGAGCCTTGGGGAGAAGTTGAGCTTTCCCCTCCGTCAACCGTTGGCATTTCTATTGGCGAGGACTGTGCCACATTTTCAGAAGCTTGGCTGCAGGGGCAAAAGCAGAGAGGAAAGAAGAACTTGTTGGGAACATTGTGCGCTCTGTAACTTTTGAAGAATGAAATGCTTGTTACTCAGATGGGGGGGCAGGCCTGCTTTACCAGTATTTTGCTCAAAAAATAGGCAGTGCTGTTTCAAAGGACTGAAAGGGGGCTTTATCTCTCGCCTGGACTTAATATAGTCCATGAAGATCATCGCCCTCAGCTACACTGGCAAAGGCTCAGTTTATGAAGAGCCCGTTTCTGAAAAACACAAGAGGGCAAATGCTGAAAGCAATCAGCCTGGAGATGGGACTCTTCTGTTGACAAGTGTCTGTGCCGTCAAGAGTCATATGACCAAATGAAAGCCTATGGTCGAGTCGAAAAGGTATCTTTCTTTGCGTTGCTGTGGAGATCTGCAAGAGAGCTTCTTCCCAGTTAAGTGACTGGAGGTGTCCCTCATTTCCACCACTCCCACTCTCTCTCTCTCTCTGTTTTTTGCGCAGATGAAATCATGCAACAGGAGATCAGGCCTCTCGTTGCTGTGGATATCATAGAACAGCTTCACCGGCAGTTTGCTATCCTTTCAGGTAAGGGTTGGGATTCATTTGTTTTATAGCTCTTGGTAGAACACACCCCTTTAATTGCCGGTTGACAGCTAACCAGGAGAAGCTCTGCTGCAGCTGCTAGGTAGGGGCAAGGGCAAAACTGGGTTTGGTTTGCATTTCAGTGCAAACCTACCGAATTCTTTACTTCCTGAAACACCACGCAAATTCAGTTTTGTGATAGGTGACTGGGATACATGAGCCAAAACACAGATATCCGTTGATATTCAAGTGCCTCTGAATTTCATAATGCAGTTCCGCAACCAAAAAAAATGTACGCAGAACAGCATATGTTTGGGGGTAAACAGGTGTAAAAACCCACGCTGGTGAAAATAAAATAGAACAGTGCATTATAGAGGGGAAATTGCTTGTAAAAATATGTATATTCGGCAGAATTGCATTAAGATGTGCATACTAGAAGAAAAGGACCCTAAAATGTTGAATTTTTGTGAGGCCCTTGTTTTAAAACATTATAAACTGATGCAATAATGTGGATGGGGGAGGGAGGTTAATGGCTTGTTTTGTCATTGTTTTTATTATGTATCTGAGATCTACAGACGAAGGGCAGAATAATAATAATAATAATAATAATAATAATAATAATAATAATAATAGTAACAACAACAATACAGAAATGTGAAAAACTGTCCCTACAACCAAAGTCCTAGGTCTCTTGAGCCTCATACCCTAAGATTTAGGGAAAGGGCCTGGGAGCTCTGGAACGGGGAAAAGAACTCAGGTTTCAGCTGAGCAGGTGAGTTGCTGCTTCTTCTTCTGTTTAACAGAAGAATTAGAGTTGAGGATGAGTTGCAGTGGGTGTGGTGTAAATGTGCCTCAACCTTTCCTCATAAGGCTCAGTTTCCAGACCCTTGAGCATCTTGGTCGCTTTTTTTAAAAAAAAATATTTATAAAATTTTTCAAATTTAACAATAAAAGAAAAACATTCCATTTAAATTATACATCCAATTCTAATCTTTCCACTTTCAGACTTCCTTCAGCCTTTCTGGAAATTTTCATGTTTTCACAATTGTTCACATTTCTTGCATCTGTATTGTTGTTGTTTTTTTAACCAAATTAATCTTAACAATTATTATAAAACAATATTTCTTTCCATTATTATCACAGAGCTTCTTGAAAACCTACAAATGTTAATTGAGCTTCACATATATTTTTAATATACTCTGTAAATTTATTCCAGTCCTCGGTAAATCTCTGGTCTCGCCGGTTCCGAATTTTCCCCGTGAGCTTGTCTAATTCTATATTTTTATAAATAAAAAAATTTAAGAGCATCTTGGTCGCCCTCCTCTGCTTACATCCCAGCTGGTCCATATCCTTCAGAAACTGCGGTGCCCAGAATTAATGTATTATTATATTAATATTTAAATGTATGTATGTATGTTTCTAATGTACATAAAGCCTCTGTGAAAAAGATGTATAGCTGGAAGTTAGAGTGAAGCTGTTGCTAAAGCCTTGGTAGATTTTATTGTTTTTATGCCAGGAGAAAAAGGGAATGGCAACCCACCCTCTTCCCATTTCAACATCTTGGAATAACAGCCTGGAATTATGTGCAAATGAGTCCAGTGTGCAGTCTGCACCTATGTGACTGATCCCATTATGCACACCAGGAGCTTCTGAGACAAACTGTCACCAACGATATTAGAGGGGTTTTCATTTCCTTGGCTAGCTTTCTTTCCTTTTGTCTTGGAAGTCGGCTTAGTGCCCTGTTTTCCCCTTTAACGGAAAAAGGGAAAGCCATATATATATTTCTCTTCACACAAGTGCCCATTAATGAAGCCTTGACAGCCATTCAAAACAAATACAATCCCCCCGATTACATCTTGGACCTGACCAACCACTGCCTAACCAACACGTACTTCATCCACAATGGACAAAGATACAAACAGATAGAAGGAGCACCTATGGGATCACCCCTCTCACCGGTCATCGCAAACCTGTACATGGAACACTTTGAAACCAATGCTTTAGACAAGTCAGAACACAAACCCAAACTTTGGCTCAGATATGTTGACGACACCTTTGTAATTTGGCCACACGGGAAGGAAAAACTGGATAGCTTCCTCACACATCTCAACAGCCTACACCCCAAAATACAATTCACTATGGAAATAGAAGCCAACAACCAACTTCCCTTCCTTGACGTCCTAATCTACAAAAAACCTGATGGCTCCCTAGGACACACTATCTACCGGAAAAAAACACACACCAACCGCTACTTACATGCACAATCACACCACCACCCTGCACAAATAAACTCCGTAGCCAAGACTCTCATCTCCAGAACCAAACGCCTGGCTGACAAAGACCACTTGACAACTGAGTTACAGAATCTCTCAAATGTGTTAATTGCCAATGGATACCAGCAAAACAGGGTTACGAAGCTAATCCAAAAAGAAACACCCCCCAAAAACCAAGACACAGAAGAAAACAATGGCATGGCCCTCCTTCCTTATATCAAGGGCACTACAGATAAAATTAGCAAAATCCTCCATAAACACAATATCAAAACAGCCTTTTGCACCAACCAAAAAATAGCCAATATCCTCAGAAACCCCAAGGATAAAATCCAGTTGGAAAACCAAGGGGTCTATGAAATACCCTGCAAAGTCTGCCCAGCCACGTACATTGGACAAACAAACAGACGAATAAATGCACGTATCGCAGAACACAAGAATGCCGTCAAAAAAGAAGAAAAAACTTCCTCTCTTTTCCAACACATGAAAGAAACAGGACACGAAATTAATTTTGCAGATTCCAAATTGCTCTTTAACATGGAACATCACCACAAGAGAATAATCATGGAAGCCATCGAGATAGAGAAACACCCTCACAACATGAACAAGCGTGACGACACATCCCGCTTGCCAGACATCTGGAAATTAGCCCTCCCCACAAAAACTGACACCAGACCCAGAGGCACACAGAACGCCATCACCAATCAACCACACCAGACCCAAACCCAGACCCTCTCCACAGATAAATTACAGACACCATCCAGTAGCCAAACCATGGTGGCACCTCCGGATGCTGCACCCCCCTGCAATCCCTACACAGATCTGGCTGACACAGGCCACAAAACCACAGCTCGCCCCTATACACGAAGCCAAGCCAGAGCACAACTAAGTGCAGTACAGCCATCTTCTCAGAAAAACTCTTCACAAAGTTCAAGAGGTCAAGACACAAAGACTTTAGCAACTAATCCACACCTAATGACCCACCTAAGTGGTACTCAGGATATCACTCAAGAAATCACTCAAGATATCCCTCAAGTAATTAAGGAACAAAAGAAGAAAAGGCACACTAGCCTGGGAACTTCCTCTCTGCCCAGAACATTGGAGGCTATACACCACACCCCCTCAACAGTATTTATAGGAACTCAAACACTGAGATCCTGCTCTGTTCCAGTAACAAGAAGCCGAAAGCACCAGCCTGAAGATGACGAGTGAGACCTCGTCGAAACGTCGCCTAGACACCCCAACTTTTACACGGGAAGACACCCGAGGACACCAAAACCTGCATATATATATATATATATATATATAGCCGGGATGAATGGATCTAGAGCTCACTCTATCTGCTAAAACCCAGAACTGGAATGCCCAGAGCTCAAAAGCCTAAAAACCATGTTTATGCAAAGGATTTCCACATTTTAGCCCAAAACTGAAAGTGCAGGAAGCAGTGATGGGATCAGAAAGGAAGGGACCAAGATGCATGTCCTTTCTTCTGTTCTGATGTGCTGTTCTTGATGGGATACTCTTCCCTCACTTGAGAATCAGTCAGTTCCAGGGGCTCAGCTTCCTTGTGAGAAAAGAATCCCAGAGACTTGGGACCGTGTCAGCAATATCTGCTTGCAGACCGGGCAAGTGCGAAGTAAGCCGACACACACACAAGCAGTGTTGATCCAAGGTGTAAGCACACTGGAATATCCCTGCCAGTTTGTATCAAAAGCCTGTCTAGTCCAGCATCCTCTTCCCCATAGTGGTTAGCTGGATGCCTCTGGGAAGTCCACAAACAGGGCACTAGCGCAATAGCCATTCCCAGCATCTGGCATTGAGAGGCATGCTGCCACTAATCCTGGACTTAGGATTTAGCCATCATGACTCATAGAGCAATAGCACTGTAGAGTTGGTCACCCAGTCCAGCTCCCTGCAATGCAGGAATCACAGTTAAAGAATCCCGGGTGAATGGCCATCCAATCTCTGTTTGAAAACCTCCAATGAAGGGGAGAGAGCCCGTATTTTAGCTTCCTCTTCTGTTTGGAATATTTCATACTTTTCTATTACTGGAAAGAGTCTGTTCCTTTGGAGCAACATAAAATAAGTACCATATTATTATTATTATTATTATTATTATTATTATTATTATTATTATTATTATTATTACTATAATCTCTCAAAGGACCTGTTGATGGCATTTTACCATTGTACTGTTGAGAGCGTATTAACTTATGGTCTGTATGTGTGGTTTGGGAGCAGCATGGTCAGGGAAAAAACAATGTTGTCCAGGGTTGTAAAGACTGCAGAGAGAATAATTGGGTGCACTCTCCCACCTTGGATCAAATCTATGTTTCCAGGTGTCATAAGAAAGCTGCAGAGATAGCGCAGGAAAGTGTGCACCCCGGAAATGATCTCTTTCAGCTTCTGCCTTCTGGAAGAAGGTCCAGGGTTATAAAGACTAGGACTAGCCCCCTGAGAAACAGTTTCTATTCAAATGTGATCTTGGTTTTAAACGCAGTGTAAGGTGGTCTCTATGGGAGTATACTGTATTTAATTATGGGGTATCAGAGTTTTTAGGGGGCCAACCAGGCTGGGGAAGACAGGAGTGCCTGGCGTGCCCTGGTCCATGGGGTCACGAAGAGTCGGACACGACTAAACGACTAAACAACAACAAACCAGGCTGGGATAGCTGGGATAGCAGGCTTGTTGGTTTCTGAATGTCTGATGTAGATTTTCAATTTCGTTGTTCTGTATGTGACAACGACAATAAAGATTATCATATCGTATCAACATTTGTATACCACCCTATACCTGCAGGTCTCAGGGTGGTGACAATATGAAAACACAAAATACACAATAAAAATAAAAACAAGAACAACTCAATAATCGCCCCACTCCTCAACACATTTTAAAAGGGCCTTGGATGTCAATCAGCTAAACGCCTGGTTAAAGAGGAACATTTTTGCCTGGTTCCTAAAGGTGTACAGTGGTACCTTGGGATGCGAACGGAGCCCCGTTCGCATCCCGAACGGAACACAAGATGCGACGGCGCATCTGTGCGTGCGCGGGTCACATTTCACCGCTTCCGCACATGCGCGTGATGTCAGCTTCCCCTTCCCCTGACATAATATACTTGCCAAATTGGAGTTTGCAGGCACCAGCAATCAGCTGATTGGCAGCACCTTCAATGTCCCTTGCACAGTATTTTGCAAGCATGGACAAACAGCTGGTTTTTGGTACTTGCATAGTGTTGTGTATTGAGTCAAAGGATTTTATATCTGTATTATTATTGTCTGTATTTGCATTAGGGTAAAGTAACTGCCTTTTGGTTCCAGAGGGTACAGCTACTATTGGTTCATTTAAGCTGCTGTATTTGGATCCTCTGTCTTATTGGTTTCCTCCAAAAGGCAGGACTGTGATTGCCTGATATTGTTCCCTCCAAAATGTATCCTTTCTAGTTAGTTCCCTGTCCCTATAAATGTAGCTCTCCCCTCTTCAGTCTCAGTCTTGTTTGCTTGAATAAAGAAGTGTTACTAGAGAACTGTCTCCAGCATATTATGTCAAGAGAGCTGAAATCACAAACCCCACGTCACAACACATAGCACTGTGGATAGCACTTTGCAAGCCCTGGTGATCAGCAGATTGTTTGGGCTTGCAAAGCACCGACTGCAGAGCTATAGAAGTGCTGCACTGGGGCACATGGTTTCAAACTATGGAGACAAAAACAGGTTACCTGTTAGTTTTGGCCTGTGAGCTCTGGTAAGGGAGATTAATTATCCTGATCCGCAGCCCTGGAGAAAGGGATCTGTACCTTTTATAGATTCCCCCCCATAGCCATAACCCCCCTGGAATGTCCTTTTTAGTAAAATACATGGGAATCACTACTATAAGTAATCTACTGTTGATATTTTAGCAAAGGAAATCAAATCCGTTCTTGTTTTTTTAAAGTGCATTATGCCTTTAGGAATCTAGAAAACAAAAGATGTAGATGACTGCAGGTTTCTGACCGTTGAGAAATCTGCAGGAATTTGCATAATCTGAGCACAATAAGCACTGCAGCAAAGCTCGTTTTAATTCATTTCCCCCTAAGACAGGCAGAGAGAGACAAATGAGAGAAGATTGAGGTTTGACAGCTGCGTGATCTGCTTCCTCCATCAGCTGTCGTTGATGGACATCTTTTGTTAACTGGCTAGATGCAGAAAGCGAACTGAGAAGCTGCTTTGCTAAATGTGTCAATTTAGCTCCGGGCCTTGGTCCTGGGTGTGAATGCCAGTTCAGCCTAGGTGATGGCTAAACTGTTTTGGCCAACATGCCAACGATAAATTCCGAAGTCTGAGCTGAGGTAATGCCACTGTGGAGCGGCCAAAAGAGTCTTGTGGCATCGCAAAGACTCAGGCTTTGCCTGCATTGGTGACCCATGTAAAGAGGTGAAGGATCCCTGGATGGTTGTTGTTGTTTAGTCGTTTAGTCGTGACCGACTCTTCGTGACCCCATGGACCAGAGCACGCCAGGCAATCCTGTCTTCCACTGCCTCCCGCAGTTTGGTCAAACTCATGCTGGTAGCTTCGAGAACACTGTCCAACCATCTCGTCCGCTTCTCCTTGTGCCCTCCATCTTTCCCAACATCAAGGTCTTTTCCAGGGAGTCTTCTCTTCTCATGAGGTGGCCAAAGTATTTGAGTCTCAGCTTCACGGTCTGACCTTTCAGTGAACACTCAGGGCTGATTTCCTTAAGAATGGGTTTGATCTTCTTGCAGGTTTGATCTTCTTGCAGTCCATGGGACTCTCAAGAGTCTCCTCCAGCACCATAATTCAAAAGCATCAATTCTTTGGCAATCAGCCTTCATTATGGTCCAGCTCTCACTTCCATACATCACTACTGGGAAAACCATAGCTTTAACTATACGGACCTTTGTTGTTGTTGTTTTTTCAAATGAATTTTTATTGTTTTCCTTACATATTCTTTTCCAACGGACCTTTGTTGGCAAGGTGATGTCTCTACTTTTTAAGATGCTGTCTAGGTTTGTTATTGCTTTTCTCCCAAGAAGCAGGCATCTTTTAATTTCGTGGCTGCTGTCACCATCTGCAGTGA
The DNA here is from genome assembly GCF_964234715.1 of Podarcis melisellensis. Classification (NCBI taxonomy): domain Eukaryota; kingdom Metazoa; phylum Chordata; class Lepidosauria; order Squamata; family Lacertidae; genus Podarcis; species Podarcis melisellensis. The sequence continues at coordinate 9,150,536 of NC_138537.1, forward strand.
TCATGGAGCCCAAGAAAGTAAAATCTCTTACTGCCTCCATTTCGTCCCCTTCTATTTGCCAGGAGGTGATGGGCCTAGTGGCCATGATCTTTGTTTTTTTGATGTTGAGCGTCAGACCATATTGATGAACTTCAGACCTGGATGGTCTCTTCCAACTCTATGATTCTATGATTCTATGGTTAAGTTCAGTCAAAGGTGACTATGGGGTTGCAACGCTCACCTCGCTTTCAGGAAGAGGGAGCCAGCGTTTGTCTACAGACAGCTTTCCGGGTCATGTGGCCAGCATGACTAAACTGCTTCTGGCGCAATGGGACACTGTGACGGAAGCCAGAGCGCACGGAAGCGCTGTTTACCTTCCCGCCACAGTGGTACCTATTCATCTACTTGCACTGGCGTGCTTTCGAACTGCTAAGTTGGCAGGAGCTGGGACAGAGCAATGGGAGCTCACCCTGTCGCAGGGATTCGAACCGTTGACCTTCTGATTGGCAAGCCCAAGAGGCTCAGCAGTTTAGACCACAGCGCCACACGCGTCCATATATATGTGTGTGTATGTGTGTGTGTGTCTGTGACCATGTAAGGGCTTATCCACAATTACCATTTGTCCCACTGTTTCCAGGCACAGGTCTGTGGTTTAAATCTCCGTGTTCAAGCATGTTTGGGGGTTATTTTTTGCCCTGGAGCTTTTCCCGAGAAAACCTGCTGTGACCCATCTCTGCCTCTTGGCCGTCTTCCCCTCCAGCCTTGGAGTCTGAATTGCTCTCTGCCACAGCCTCTCTCCTGCTCACTAAGTCCTGGTACATCTTCAGATTCTGACACCTTCTCCTCCCAGTCTTCTCCCTCTTCTCTCCATCACTTGCTGGGCTCTGAGCCTTCTTCCCTGGGGAGTTCCCCACCAGGTGCCTCCCACCACTCCTTGGCCCCCAGCCATGACAACAAGGGCCCTAGGTAACTCAGAAGCTCAGCTTCTACAGAAATTTTCCCTGTGTGTTAATCAAGAGATTAATATGCATGTGTTTGTAACAGTAAGAATGCTTTAAGTTAAGTAGAGCAGCAACAATAACTGTTGTTGTTGTTGTTGTTGTTGTTGTTGTTGTTGTTGTTGTTATTTCTCTCACCCTGAGGGGCCCGTGGCAACAAACAACTAAACAGTGAAAGTAATACAATATTTTTTAAAAATATTTTGAAATGGAAGAATCAAGTATATATTTGCGTGGCTCTTTCTAAACTGAACAGTTACCTGAGAGTAAGGGCAGCAAAACAAAGATGAAATTGATTTTTGGTAGAACAGAAACCCTTTACTGGATTTTGGCAGAGCGTAGCTCTTGCTTCTGTCAATGTGCACATTTATTTAGGGTATTATAATGTTAAATTTATTGGGCTGTGTCCAGCATTAGCCATGTCAAGTCCATTGGAAATAGTGGTCACGGCCAACTTGGTGCCACTAATTTCAAGGGATCTGCTCTTGAGTACAATTTTGCGTTTAGAACATTCCTTTTTAGTGTTAAATAACGGCACCTCTCTGCTTTGTAATTATCAAGGTGTGTGTGAATAACACGTATGATCAATTCCTGAGCTTTTGCATTTCCCATTCTCCCCCCCCCCCCCCCGGAACAGAACATTTCCTGTCTTCTCCACAAGGTGTCACTGATTCCCCTGCCTCTGAAGGTTTTTTGGCACCAAAGCCATTTCACTGCCATACGTAATTGAAGTCTGCTCCACATATTACAATCTTCCCCATGTGAAAACACTCTCCTGCAAGAAGTAGTGTCAAACCATTGTGCAAGTGTGGGGTCTGTGCATGCATGTGTTTAACTGCAGGCATATGCACAGGCTAAGAAACTACAGCCAGCCATGGTTCCTCGGGGCATACGCTCAGTGTAAACGTGTGAAATCTTCACAAGGGGAGCATGTTCAAATGTACTGTGTGATGCGATTTGAAGTCAGAACATCTTTGGCTGTTAAATGCGCTCAAATACAGGCAGAATTGGGGCGGGGGTTTCCTGTATTTGCATATATAATTTATCTCTATAGGTAGATGCATGGAATTTATATACCAGCTTAAGTGCCATGGCATCCCTCCGCAAACCCTGGTAACTGTAGCTTGATAAGGAAACTGATCACTAGGGATGCAGGAGAAATTCAGTGTGGTTCGCATTCTGCGCCAACAAATGCCTCTATACCAACAGAAACCTGAAAGTTGTTACCTTCCCCTCCCTTATAAAAATTGCTTTAGAAATGAGACATTTTGGAGTGGAGAAGGAGCAGGTGGGAGCAGGGGCTTAATACTCCACCCCACCCCCCAAAAAATCCTCTATTCCAAATTGCCCCCCTCCAAAAATGGCTTTTGCTGAAGAATAGGAATGGGCTGTCAAGGTTCAGTTAAATGGGTTTCCATGTAAGGTATGAGGGGGGTGATTTTATGGGGACTCATTTTGTACAGGTGTCATGTGGCTGTTGACAGCGGTGAGGTGTGTGTAGGGTCATGATCCTTGTTCCCAGCTGAAACAGAACCTTAGTAGTGCACTTAACTGCATTTGCCTTCGTTGGTTTCTTACCATGCTAGCCTTATCTCCTTTCCTGTAAGCACTTACCGGTAGACTTTACGTTCCTCAGGCAGGATAATTTACCCCAGGAGCAAGTTTCCAGGGCACCGCGGTCAATTCATAAATAATAATCAGAAGAGTTCTTGGCTAGTGGGAAAAGTTGATGCATGTTGTTTTCATTTTGTGAATGACACCAATTTGATGAAACGCTGTTGGCAGGGGAGATTTGACCGCTGTGATCTGTATTTAGCCCACTGAGGTCCACTCTCTCTTGCAGGAGGAAGAGGGAAAGATGGTGCACCCATCATCACCTTCCCCGAGTACGCAGGTTTCAGCGAGATCCCTGATGAAGATTTTCTGAACGTCGTGACGTATTTGACTAGCATCCCCAGGTAAGTCTGACCGCCAGACTCCTCGATGGCTTGTGGGTCCAAATTAGCTGACCGCTTTCTCCAGGGCAAGCCCAAATGAACACCTTCTCGCACCTCCCATTTTGGCGTATTTCCCAAAACCCACACAGCCTAGGGTGCTGGCCTAGGAACTGGGAGACCAGGGTTCACATCCCCATGATGCTCAATGGGTGGCCTTGGGCCATTCCCTACCTCTCAGCCTAACCCACCTCACAGGGCTGTTGTGAGGATAAAAACGTATGCCCCCTGAACATGAGCTCCTTGGGGGAAAAGTGGGGTTTAAATATAATTCTAAATAAATGAAATAAAAGTAATGTGATTCTCCTTTGGGGAGCTTGGTTTATAACGAGTAAAAAACTAACTATTGGGGTGAAGTCTGCCTATATCTTTTGTGAGAGGAGAATTGTGTAATTGAACAAATGTCAGATTGAATATGGCATTTGTGCATAAATATATCCCCATATATTTGGCAATGCAATTGAGGAAGATGAGCTTCATTTCAGGAAGAAGTATTGTTGATGAGCTTTGCCTATAGTGTTTATAAAATCAAAATTCAGAAGAGGCTGAGTTTGTTGCTGGTGAATGTGGGAGCCGTCTTTGCAATTTCTGTGTTTATGTATTTGATAACATAATTTGGAGCTACGTAAATGATTTCTGGAGCATTGGTGTGTTGTGCAATTTAATTTGCCCTGTAAGTGTAGCTGCGTGTTAATGCATGCAAGACGCAAGGCTGTCACCGAAAAAATGTATCTCCATGTTGAGTTATTCCTTGCAAATGTGTAGAATCGCCTCATAGAATTGGAAGGGACCACGAGGGTCATCTAGTCCAGCCCCCTGACATGCAAGAATCTTTCACCCCACATGGAGCTCAAACCCACAACCCTGAATTTAAGTCTCGGGGCTCAAACCCACAACCCTGAATTTAAGTCTCATGCTCTACTGAGCTATCCCAGCTTTTGAGAGCTGGTATAGTGTAGCGGTTAGAGTGTGGGACTAGGACCTGGGAGACCAGGGTTCAAATCTTGACACAGCCATGAAGTTCACTGGGTGACCTTAGGTGAGTCCCTGCCTCTTAGCCTAACCTACGTCACAGGGTTGATGTGGTGATCAAATGAGATGGGGAAGAGCCACGTACACCACCTCAAGCTCTTTGGAGGAAAAGGCGGGAAATAAATGAAACAAACAAATCATTACCATATTTTTCACTCTATAGGACGCACTTTATCCCCTCCAAAAATTAAGGGGAAATGTGTGTGTGTGTCCTATGGAGTGAATGCAGGCTCCTTGGCTTCAGCGATAGCAACGCGAAGCCTCCAAAGCGCAGAGGGAGCGCTCCGGAGGCTTCGCGTTGCTTTCGTCGAAGCCTGGAGCCTTTGGAGCGCAGCACAAGTTCCCTCTGCGCTCCTCAGGCTTCAGGCTCCTTTCGCTGAAGCCAGGAGAGTCTTGCTTTCCCGGCTTCAGCAAAAGGAACCCGAAGCCTGCGGACTGCACCAGGAACTCGTGCTGCGCTCCAAAGGCTTCAGGGATCTTTGAGGCTGGCAGTGGGGGAAAGCAGCGCTTCCCCCCCGCCAGCCCCAAAGAGCAGGTCGAAAGGAACCCAAAGCCTCCGGGTAGCATTCACTGAAGCCTGGAGAGCGAGAGGGGTCAGTGCGCAGCGACCCCTCTCGCTCTCCAGGCTTCCAAGGTAGCCACCTGAAGCCCGCTGCGCTCCGGAGGCTTCGGGTTGCCTTCACTGAAGGCGACTGAACGCACCTTGAAGGCACAATGATTTTTTTTTTCTTGTTCTCCCCCTCTAAAACAAGGTGCGTCATATGGTCGGGTGCGTCCTATAGAGCAAAAAATACAGTACTTTGGTCTTCCCTTCCCTCCATCATCATTATTATCAGCTTTTCATATGCCACTTTTCCAAATTAAATAAGTTGGAGTTCTTGTTATTAAATACACCAAGAAAAGAGCACACCAAGAACTCAGGCCAATGTAAGTTTCAATAGTGGGAGTGGTCCCTACTCACAAATCAATAGTCAGTAGTAATTGACTATTGACTACTGATTTGTGAGAAGCGACCACTCCCACTATTGAAACTTACACTGGCCTGAGTTCTTGATGTACTTTTCCAAATTATGCTCAAAGCATCTCAGAAGAACAGTGAACAAATAGGTGCAACAGAAACAACCATTCATAATATCATATTTAAATCCACATTTGGAAGCTAAAAAAAATGATTAAAAGTTTCCCCAAACATCATTGGCTGCCTCTGGCAATGGCAGGAAAACTCAGTTTGAGCCCAGATGAGTAAGGGGGCTTTATGGCAGGGGCTTAATTTGGAAAAGAGTCGTTGAGATGTCACAGACAGGTCAATGGCAGCAGGGCTGTATTGTACTGTATTGGATTTCCCCCAGAAAGGGTAAATTGGATTAAACCAGGAAATAACATGGGCTGGCATGTTGATATAAACAATGTCATGTGGATGCTAGAAGAAACTTCCATGCGTGAGAAGCACCCATACCATAATAAGCACTCATCTGAAAGCAGCTGAGATAGGACAGAAAATTCAACATAGGATACTCTTTTCAGTGACAGCTCTGTGTCACGAATAAGGTGCAGTTCTGCCATAAGATTGTGATTTTATATATATGTATGTTGACAACTGTATGGATACATCACTATCTCTTGGATTTGATTTTTTAAATACTGGCATCCTGATGTAACAGGAGTGTGTGGTTCGGCTTTGTGTGAAATTCTGCTAAGAGTCTCTATATAGTGAGCAATGCCTGAGAGGTTTTAATGTATTGACCACATTTTTAGTAGCTTGCACTGCTTCCATTTCCATTGTGGTTGGCAGATTGCCCACAGGCCGGCCCTACCATTAGACAGAGGGAGGTGGCTGCCTCAGGCGGCAGCTGCTGGATTGGTTTTGGAGGACAGAGCTATGTGTAGGGGCCTGCCCTGTGCCTCCTTAAAAAGTCTGAATCCTCTAGATACGGTGGAGGGTAATGTAAGATTCAACTGCTGGTCTGGTTGGCTTTTGTAGGGGTATCTTGTCCTTTGCCTCAGACAGCAAAATGTCTTGACACAGCTCCGCTGGTTACAATTGTACATTTCCTCTGTGCCTCATAGCTCCACTGGCGGAGGAAGAGGGGGACGGGGGGGGGCATCTCCCACAGCACCACGATCCCAGTGGGGTGCCATCACGCCCCCCCACGCGCTGGGTGTCATGCCCCCAGGACACGCACCATACCCCTGCGGGTGGTGTGACACACACCCAGGACGTTCGCCAGCCATGCCCCCGCCTGCTCTCTGCCCCCAGTGCCGGAGCATGAAGCTCCACCACTGCATAGCCCAGTACCAAAAAAAGGATGGTTGGATGTCATCATGACATCACCACAGAAAGGAATTCCTGGGCCACCATATTTAATAGGATCTACTATTTATTCTGGAAAGTAGTTTGTCTCTTCACTATTCATTTGGACACTTCTTTAAGATATTATAACCAAATTTTGCATGATGGTTCCTGAGATCATCAACGAGCAGGATTTTATCTATGTTTGGATCCAATTGGACACCCGGTTTGGGCAGAGGGAGGCAAAGGGTAGTCCTCTCTGCAGGCGTTGGGGGGATTTGCCTGAAGGTGGCGCAGCATGGCCCTGCTTGGCTCCAGTGGGGTGGCAGCGGCAGCGGCAGCAAGGACTGGGCTGGCAAGGCAGGCTCTATTCACCCTCTGTGACCTGCCTAGCGTGCCCTGGGCACCAGCAAACAATGCTACGCCACTGCCTAAGAGTCAAGAAGCAGGCGAGTGAGGGGTGGAGGAATTATTTCCCTGCCCATAGCTTTTCTTGCTCCAAATAATCCCATATATATATATATATATATATATATATGCTTTCGTAGATTTTCACGGGTACAGGAATGCAGGTTTTGGTGTCCTCGGGTGTCTTCCCGTGTAAAAGTTGGGGTGTCTAGGCGACGTTTCGACGAGGTCTCACTCGTCATCTTCAGGCTGGTGCTTTCGGCTTCTTGTTACTGGAACAGAGCAGGATCTCAGTGTTTGAGTTCCTATAAATACTGTTGAGGGGGTGTGGTGTATAGCCTCCAATGTTCTGGGCAGAGAGGAAGTTCCCAGGCTAGTGTGCCTTTTCTTCTTTTGTTCCTTAATTACTTGAGGGATATCCTGAGTGATTTCTTGAGTGATATCCTGAGTACCACTTAGGTGGGTCATTAGGTGTGGATTAGTTGCTAAAGTCTTTGTGTCTTGACCTCTTGAACGCTTGTTCATGTTGTGAGGGTGTTTCTCTATCTCGATGGCTTCCATGATTATTCTCTTGTGGTGATGTTCCATGTTAAAGAGCAATTTGGAATCTGCAAAATTAATTTCGTGTCCTGTTTCTTTCATGTGTTGGAAAAGAGAGGAAGTTTTTTCTTCTTTTTTGACGGCATTCTTGTGTTCTGCGATACGTGCATTTATTCGTCTGTTTGTTTGTCCAATGTACGTGGCTGGGCAGACTTTGCAGGGTATTTCATAGACCCCTTGGTTTTCCAACTGGATTTTATCCTTGGGGTTTCTGAGGATATTGGCTATTTTTTGGTTGGTGCAAAAGGCTGTTTTGATATTGTGTTTATGGAGGATTTTGCTAATTTTATCTGTAGTGCCCTTGATATAAGGAAGGAGGGCCATGCCATTGTTTTCTTCTGTGTCTTGGTTTTTGGGGGGTGTTTCTTTTTGGGCACACAGAACGCCATCACCAATCAACCACACCAGACCCAGACCCAGACCCTCTCCACAGATAAATTACAGACACCATCCAGTAGCCAAACCATGGTGGCACCTCCGGATGCTGCACCCCCCTGCAATCCCTACACAGATCTGGCTGACACAAGCCACAAAACCACAGCTCGCCCCTATACACGAAGCCAAGCCAGAGCACAACTAAGTGCAGTACAGCCATCTTCTCAGAAAAACTCTTCACAAAGTTCAAGAGGTCAAGACACAAAGACTTTAGCAACTAATCCACACCTAATGACCCACCTAAGTGGTACTCAGGATATCACTCAAGAAATCACTCAGGATATCCCTCAAGTAATTAAGGAACAAAAGAAGAAAAGGCACACTAGCCTGGGAACTTCCTCTCTGCCCAGAACATTGGAGGCTATACACCACACCCCCTCAACAGTATTTATAGGAACTCAAACACTGAGATCCTGCTCTGTTCCAGTAACAAGAAGCCGAAAGCACCAGCCTGAAGATGACGAGTGAGACCTCGTCGAAACGTCGCCTAGACACCCCAACTTTTACACGGGAAGACACCCGAGGACACCAAAACCTGCATATATATATATATATATATATATATATATATATATATATATATATATATATATATATTTGTTGCAGGGTTAAATGCTCACACGTTCGATTTTGTTTTGAGCACTATGGTGGGGAAAAGCTGCTGGGGTCTGAAGAAGAGAAACATGAGAGCAGGGAATTTTGTTAGGCATCCCTTTCCCTCCCCTTTGCTTCTCCACTCTAAATGACTTCCCGGGGCACAAGCCGTTGGTAGTCCTAGCCTGCCCAGACAACAAAACCCCCATCTTGGCCTCACTGATGTGGTCCAAAGGAAAGCAGAGTGATATGTTTGGCACCAGTTTGGCTGCAGGAGTTGCCGGAAGGGGGCGTAGAAGGCAGGATCCTTTGGGTGGTCTTAGGTTGGTTTACAGTATAAACCTCAGTAGGCACACAGGATATTGTTACATTCACTGCACTGTGGCTTTGAAGCATGCACAACAGTGACATTGATCAGATGCAGATAGGTAGCCATGTTGGTCTGCCATAGTCAAAACAAAAAAATTTCCTTCCAGTAGCACCTTAAAGACCAACTAAGTCAGTTCTTGGTATGAGCTTTCGTGTGCATGCACACTTCTTCAGATACACTGAAACAGAAGTTGCCAGACCCTTCTATATAGTGAGAAGGTGGGGAGGGGTATTACTCAGAAGGGTGGTGGGAATGGGTGATCTGCCAATCACCCAATCACTGAAGAAGTGTGCATGCACACGAAAGCTCATACCAAGAACTGACTTAGTTGGTCTTTAAGGTGCTACTGGAAGGAATTTTTTTTGTATTGATCAGATGGCTATATATACTTTAAAGAAGAGGCATAACCCCAAATGGGAGGGGTGTGTGTGTTCTAATGTGCATAGTTAGGGAACGAGATGTAGGGCTAGGACCAAAACTAGAGAGATGGGTAGAATTCTGCTTCCACCCCAGCTGGTGCCTTTATCATTCAGATGTACCAATCTTCTCCAGTGTTTCTGCTGGGGCTCATCTTTAGTTCAGGGGAAATGCTTCCAGTTGCTAAATTAACTCTCAAGTAGGTGGGTTTTTCCCCCAATTAAAGATTGCCCTCCCCTGCAGCCACCCAGCAATGTCATAGCTTTCTGCCCTGCTCACTGGGCAGCTCTGACGGATTTCAGCATGTGAGCACAATGTTTGATCGGGGCACAAAATCCAGTATACGTAGGCCTGTGAGTAGTGCAATCTGTCTTCCAGAGGAAGAACCCCAGGAAACGACCTGCAGTTTGGTCTTCCATGTGGCAGATTTCACATGTGTACATCTTTTTCAAATGTTATACCGCCCCTTCATAGGTAGCTGGCAGCTTCGCAGGCATGGCAGGTGCACCTGGTAGGCAATGAGGAATGGGGGGGGCATGGCTTCACACCTCTCCCCCCAGAGAGGGGAGAAGCTGGGGGTGAGGTTTATCTGAAACATTTCCAGGCTTTTTCCTCCCCACCAGTCCGAAGTGTGTAGGTGATGGCGAATTGTTCACAGCGCTGCTGGTTGGGGAATCTGCAGCAAATCAGCCCGAGCAATTGGATGAAATATTCATGTATTGTGCAAGCAGCTAACCTGATGCTGGGGCGGAAGAGGGGAAAGGGGGGAAAGGGAAGAAGGAAGGAAGGAGGAGGGGAAGTTGCTTGCCTCTTCCTGCAAACACAGCTCCGGGTCTGGTTTGCTCGCGCTGCTGCTGCCTACCTAGCCTGCTTGTTAATCATGAGCTCAGAGCGTGCCAGGGAGCTTTTGCTGCAATACCATTGCTTGGAACGGGGCTGGCCCTGTGTAACCCCATATACCTGCTCTGGATATTTTGCAGTCTGGAGGCTGCCAGCATCGGGTTCATCATCATCATAGACAGACGGCGGGACAAATGGAGCGCAGTAAAGGCGTCCCTCACACGAATAGCAGTAAGTGCCTGGAATCCTTTATTCTCATTGCTGTTTTGCCTCCCGCAGATTGCGACTGCTACCCAGTTGTTTGCTGTTTACCTAGGCTGCACTCCCTTGGTTGCTCGTGCGACTGCATCTCCTTTGCTGCCCTACAGATTTCTGCCAACCTTGCATGCTGAGAAGCAGCGGAGGGTGCCAAGTTAGGACAGGCGCGTCTTGCCCTGTTTTCCTGCTGAATGAGAACGAGATCGTTCCAGCCCCGGGAAGAGAAAAGGGCATGGCTATTTCTATAGCGTCCTGCTGCATGCAAGCTGCTTTACAGTCCTAATCTCATTAAGAGGCCGAGTAAGTGTAGTGGTCCAGGGGGTCAGACGAGGGAGCCTCCTAGGTCAAGCCCTAGCTTAGGTGATTTGAGATGGCGGTGGAGGAGCAGGGGCTTATGCAAGCTTCTCTCTCTCTCTCTCTCTCTCTCTCTCTCTCTCTCTCTCTCTCTCTCTCTCTCTCTCGGCTTCTGCTCTCTCTCCCCCCACCTTCCCTCACACTTGCACCGGTACCTAGAGAACAGAGATGAAAACACTGGTTTATGAGCTTATTTGAAGGGTTTTAAACCTTGCTTTTCAGCAGAAAAAAGGCTCCCAGAGCAGACTGCAAAGAACAGCAATAATCAGGTTTTGCACAACACAGGAGGTCTAGCTCAGGCATCCCCAAACTCGGCCCTCCAGGTGTTTTGGGACTACAACTCCCATCATCCCTAGCTAACAGGACTGGTGGTCAGGGATGATGGGAACTGTAGTCCCAAAACATCTGGAGGGCAGAGTTTGGGGATGCCTGAGCTAGCTGCATATATACATACACAATTCTATTTGTGTGCCGCCTTTCACCAGTTCAAACCATGCTCAAGGGGGCTCACAACATGGAAGGAATACACAACTGCAACATAACAAAAGTAATGATAAATGAGGCGCGACAGAGGAGACATGTGGAGTTCTTGCCCCTCCTCACGTCATTTTCCTAATCGAGAATTGCAGATGGGAAAAGCAGATTGGGAATTTGGCAATTTCAATAGGGAAAATGTCATAGAATGGGAATGGAAAGGGACCCTGAGGAATATGCAGCCGTCACTTAGGAGGACTGAAGCTGCAGCCTTGGCATTATCAGCACCAAGCAGTAACCAAGCTCTAACCAATTGAACTATCAAATTGAATTTTATTATTTCGGTCACAGACCAGTTCCAGCCCACATACAATATCAAGGAAGTCATAAAACACGATAGGGGTACATTTGAATTTGCAATTAGGTATAACAGGGACAATACAGATATAGCAACGGTTAAAATATATATAAATTAGAACTTAGACACTAACATATAATCTAAAATTATAATTTAAGGCCTTAATCATTATGATAGCACAGCTATTGAACTATCCTGTATGTGTCCTGTGGGGATAGGGGCACACCCTGTCTTAGGTTCTGGCCCAATACAAATTTGGAGCTCGCTACAGCTTTTTTGTTGTTGTTTAGTCATTTAGTCGTGTCCGACTCTTCGTGACCCCATGGACCAGAGCATGCCAGGCACTCCTGTCTTCCTCTGCCTCCCGCACTTTGGTCAAACTCATGCTGGTAGCTTCAAGAACACTGTCCAACCATCTCGTCCTCTGTCGTCCCCTTCTCCTTGTACAGCTTTATTAAAGTAAAAGCAAAGAGTGCCATGGGTAGGCATAACGTTGGCCTCCCATGTTGCATTGTCCGTGGGACTCTAGCCGCCTCATTTTCCATTGCATTCTGCTGCATGTGCAAACCAGACTTCAAGCATGAAAGGTACAAGAGCAGAGGCAGAAATACAGTTGGCAACCAAACCTGCGACTCATAGGGAAACGGTTTGGACAGAATATGATGAAGCTACAGATGTACTTTTTAGATGGTCTTCTAAAGCAGGGTGAGCCAATATGGTGACATATATATATATATATATAAATTTTTATTTATACCCCACCCTTCCTGGTTCAGAAAACCGGGCTCAGGGCAGCTAACAACAAATTTAAAACACTTAATTGATGCAACAAAAAACAGCATAAAATACAGTATAAAACATGAATAACAATAAATTCAGAATTCAAAAATCAATTTAGGGGGAAATCCATCCAATAAACGTTAGATGATCACCAGGGCTAGCTGGCTAAATGAGTCCTATTTGGGCCAGCGAGGAGTCCGGGGAGAATTAGTTGTGAGATCCCAGAGCGGGTAATCTTCATAAAAGGGGAGGTGGAGGGAAGGAAGTGGAATAAAAGATCAGGCTAAGTTCAAATTGAAAGCCAGGTGGAATAGCTCTGTTTTACAGGCCCTGTGGAAGGAAGTTAAATCCTGCAGGGCCCTGGTCTCATGGGACAGAGCATTCCACCAGGTCGGAGCCATCACTGAGAAGGCCCTGGCAGTGGCGTAGCGTGGGGGGTGCCAGGGGTGCCGACCGCACCGGGCACAACATCTGGGGGGGCGCGAGTCCAGAGGGAAGGGACAAGTTACTTCCTCCGCCGGGCTCGCCGCCGCCGCTGCGCTCCACTCACTGCTCGCAGGAGGAGCAGCCGCTGCAGCAGCGCCGACGCCGCCTGGCTGGGCACGGGCAGCCTCCGCACCCCGCCGCCGCCGCCATCCCCTCGGCCCAGCCACAGGCGGCGGCTGCTTCTGCCGATGGGGAGGGAGGAGAGCTCCGAGGGGCCTCGCCGTGCCCTGCGCTCCCCAAAACCCTCCGAGAGGAAGCCAGCGGGCGGGCGAGGGTCTCCCGGCGGAAGGGGGCGCCGCTGGCTCCGGCTCTCAGCGCAAGTCTCAGCCGCGGGCGCGGCTCGAAGCCCCCGGACCCGGCCGGGAGGAGGCGAGGCGCTCGCCAAGCCCGGATCTGGAGCGCCTCGGAGCGCGGGCTCCACCTACAGCCCAAGGAGAGGAGGGGGCGGGGAGGCGCCCGAGGGGAGGGGGCTTTGGCTGCCTCAGCTCGTGGGGGCTCTGCAAATAATAAATTTAATAAATTCCTGCTGAGCCTTAAGGGGGGGTCCTTGGCTCCTTCGCTCGCCCCCAGCCCCAGTGGCGTAGCGTGGGGGGGTGCAGGAGGGCCGGCCGCAACATCTGGGGGGGGGGCGCTCGCACTGGAGTGCTAAAATCCACGGGTTAGGGGGCGCAAATTACTTGCCTTGCCCTGGGTGCTGACAACCCACGCTACGCCACTGGGCCCTGGCTCTGGTAGTGGATAGTCTGACTTCCTTAGGGCCCGGGATCTCACTATGACTATTCATGGACCTTAAGGTATGCAGGGCATACCAGGATATATTGGACTATTATTGTTTATATTTGCCGCTATTCAAATTTCTTAATTGCTTTACTCATAAATGTCGCTCAAATTAACTTACATAACACAGTAGAAATACTAAAGCCTATTACAATAAATGCAATAAATAAAAATGTAAAAAAAAAAGCAAGCACATCTATACAAATAAAAGAGGGCTCTAGCAGATACTGCACCACCAAAAGAGGCCACAAATGCTTTTAAAAAAAACCTTCAAATTTAAGGACCAAAAGAACACAGAAAAAGGAAGCTTTTTCCTGGTGTGTAAAATTAGAGGGTGCCAGGCGAGCCTCCCTGGGAAGAGCATTCCACAAATGAGGGGCCACCACTGAAAAGGTCCATCCATCCTCCAGGCCTCCCAATGAGGCACAAAGAAGGGCCTCAGATAATGGTCACAAGCTCTGGATCAGTTCATATGAGGAGATGCAGTCTTTGAGAGCTATAACACAATCTGGAAAGTGGCTGGAACCATCTAACCAGCCAGAATAGCAGTCTGGTGGCCATCTATACCTGGGGAAATGGTACGGCTATTCCATTCCATGGGGTTCCATCTGAGCTACAGAAAAGCAAACAAAGTGGAAGCTGGACAAAGGAAACATGAGAGGGAGATGTCCTATTAAAAACAAGGGAGCCAAATGTGTCTACTCTAAAGGAAATGCCCGGTGAGCGTGGAAACAGCCTCAATCACTGACAGAAGGATTGGGTAAGGGGTAGGGAGCCATGGTGGTCCCTCAGCACCTTATATCTTTGGTCTCACCATTGACAAATCTGCTTTGATAGTTTTTCTGGATGGTTTTCTGGAATTTATATTCTGATTCAAGCTGTCCTCTTCTGGACATCTGGTTTGGTAGAAATGCAGTGGAAGGGCAGGCAAGAGCAGTGGCGTAGCGTGGGTTGTCAGCACCCGGGGCAAGGCAAGTAATTTGCGCCCCCTAACCCGTGGATTTGCGCCCCCTAACCCTAACCCCCAGATGTTGCGCCCGGTGCGGCCGGCCCCCCCTGCACCCCCCACGCTACACCACTGGGCAAGAGCCCTCTTAAAATTCAGCTAAAAATGTGGATCCAGAACACCATATGGAAAGATGGTTCTATCCATAATGCTTATGGTTCTGTGTACTATTGATATAAACCGCTCTGATTTTTTTTTTTAATGAATAGCAGCGTATAAATATATTTGTATACATAATTAAAGACAGGGCAAAAAAGTGAGATATGAATATTTAAATTAATTAGTACATGAAACAATGCTGTAATTAAGACATATATAAACCAATAATTAAATCGGGAGTCGGAAAGTTTAGTTTTTCCTATGGGGGCCAGCAGTGGATGGAGCCAGAACAAAAATATGAAGTACCATTGTTACTTCTGGTTTAGTATTGTCTACACACTAACTGGTAGTGGCTCTCCTAGGTTTCAGGCAGAGAGTCTTTCCTACAGGGGCATGGCATGCGGGGGAGTCTACCAGCACGGTGGCCCTTGGTGCATTTTCCGGGGGGGGGGGGACTGCTCACGCCGCCCTGCCAGCCCTGTGATGCTTCACAAGGCTGGGATCAGCCTTGCAAAGTGGCTCAGGGATGGCATCACTACAGCAGCATCGGTGGCAAGAGCTGGGCTAACGTGGCAGGCTCCATTCAACTTCCACGCTCTGCCTCCCGGGTGCGAGCAAACCATGCTACACCACTGCTTTCCTGCTTGGAGAGTCACTGAGAATTGAACCTGGGACATTCTTCATGCAAATAATAGTAATAATCATAATCATAATCATAATAATAATTTATTTATTTATACCCCGCCTATCTGGCAGGGTTTCCCCAGCCACTCTGGGCGGCTTCCAACAAAATATTAAAATATAGTAGTCTATTAAACATTAAAAGCTTCCCTAAACAGGGCTGCCTTCAGATGTCTTCTAAAAGTCTGGAAGTTGTTTTTCTCTTTCACATCTGGTGGGAGGGCATTCCACAGTGAGGGTGCCACTACTGAGAAGGCCCTGTGCCTGGTTCCCTGTAACTTGGCTTCTTGCAGCGAGGGAACTGCCAGAAGGCCCTTGGCGCTGGACCTCAGTGTCCGGGCAGAACGATGGGGGGTGGAGACACTCCTTCAGGTATACTGGGCCGAGGCCGTTTAGGGCTTTAAAGGTCAGCACCAACACTTTGAATTGTGCTTGGAAACGTACTGGGAGCCAGTGGTCTCAGCGGCCGCTCCCAGTCACCAGTCTAGCTCCCGCATTCTGGATTAGTTGTAGTTTCCGGGTCACCTTCAAAGGTAGCCCCACGTAGAGTGCATTGTAGTAGTCCAAGCAAGAGATAACTAAAGCATGCACCACTCTGGCGAGACAGTCCGCGGGCAGGTAGGGTCTCAGCCTGCAGGTGCTCTTACCACTGAGCTTACAGCATTGCAAGACTGCATGGCTCTTTTCCTCCCTGTGCTACTCCATCTTTTTGCCTCTTGCACACACAAACAGCAGTACAAGGAAGTAGTTCCTCGAGGGGTGGTCTGGAGAGCGAAAGTTGGGCCTGGGCGTTGATCATGCTGAGAACTGCATAACGCTAGGGCTCCTCCACCTAGAATTCAATTAATAAAATCATTTCATATGGGGTTGTGATTTTGCCTGGGTTTCCAAAAGGGATTCTATAAAGAGATTCCCCAAACAGCTCACAGACCTTCCATAGCACAGTGGCTTCGGGTGGATCTTGTCCCCAATTCATGTCCTCCTCAACTTCACCGCCTCACACTTCCATGCCTCTTCCAGGGCGCATTTCCCGGGAACCTGCAACTGGTCTTCGTCCTGCGGCCGTCCCGTTTCATCCAAAGGGCAATCGCTGACATTGGCATCAAACTGTATCGCGATGACTTTAAAATGAAGGTACCGGTAAGCACTTCTCTTCCTTGCTGTCTTCTGCATCTTCCCTTTCTTAACTGTCAGCACGATCCCTTTCTCTCCTCCTCTTCCCCCTGGAAGTTGCAGCTTCGAGAGCGACATCATCCAGGGAACAGAGACAGGCTCCTGCGACGCTTTTGCTTTGATCACAAAGCAAAGGGTTTGGTTGTTTGTTCCTCTGCTGCACTGAGGAGAGGGCTGCAAAGAACCCAGGTGCAGAATGAAGTGACAGAATGAGGCAGTATAATTCTGGATTGTAGGAGGTGCTGTAATCTCCTCCTTCGTGTCTAGTTTTCCCTCCTGTTTTTCAACCTAACCAACTCACAGGTTGTTGTGATAGCAAAGTGAAGTAGCTTCCATGGATGCCTCTCTGAGTAACTTAGAATAGGGGTGAGAAATGTGATAAACACAGAGTTTTCCTTCACTCCAAGTAAATTATGCAAAGAATGCAATTCATTCATTTCCGATTGTGGCGATTACACAGGGTCCTTGGACGTTTCACCGTCTATTGATTCCTGTGCCACTACTTTATTTCTCGCTGCCACCACCTAGGCCCTACCTGGTACAATACTGAGTCCAGTCAGGGTTAAATTGGAACATAAACTTCTGTTAATTTATTGCCATTTAACAAGCGTGTGGTTTCATAAACAGTATCGGTCAATTACAATCATGGAGTGCCTATCCAGACCTATAACTTCCGCTACCCGCTCTCACTCACTAAACCACCTCTCAGATATTTACTTGTCTTCCTAGCCCCTAACTGTTCCTGACTCAGCCTATTTCGCTAAACTAACTCAACCTACCCACAGACTCTATCCCAATTCACTCCCACTCCAACCACCCAACTCCCGATGAACTCCTCTTCGCCCCTCCCAGAGCTGGTTTTATAGTCCCTCTGACTCCACCCCCCTGGGTTCTGATTGGGTAACTTGTTTAACTATTTCACCTCCAGCACTCTCATATGTTAACGTCACACTGATATGCTTGCTCAGGTTTGATTCTGGACCAAATATTTTAACGTTTGCCAGATTTGGCCATTGATGCAAGGCATGGTAGGATAGCAAAAGACGAAGTAGGAGTAAAGGTGGAGGAGGAAAAATGAAGAGGATGAGCAACATGACATGCGGGATGTCAGGCGTGTGGTCGATCGAAAATCACCCAGGCAGCTGCTTACTCTGTGTATATTCAGATGCATACACTGAGCTCCATCAGTTGAATTGAGGAGTTTCGCATGTGTATCAGAGCTTCAAAGATCTGCCCACACAGTTTAATAACATAATGCTAAATTGACAGAAAATAAAGGGATGCCACAAAACTGGGGTTAATGCACGGTGCTGCTAATGGTCTTTGTTTTGTTGGTGCAGATCATCATGTTAAATTCGGTTTCCGACCTACATGGTTACATCGACAAAAGCCAGCTTACCCGGGAGCTAGGGGGAACCTTGGAATATGGACACAGTCAGTGGATACATCATCGGACTGTAAGTTACACCTGTTTGGCTCCTTCATCTCTGATGTCGAGAAATGTAAATATGTAAATAGTTTTGTAAAAGGTAAGGACTGGTTCTGGGTCCCCACACTCCTCATTTTTATTAAAGAAAGTGGTAGTTAAGTGACTTGTACCAGGTTATGAAACAAATGGTAACAAACTTGGATCATCTTTACTGGGCTGACAAAAGTCAGACAATTTGTCTAAAATCAAATCAAATTCAGTTTTTGCTTTCCTTCTCTAAGAAACATATGTCTCTTTAATTGGGGCCATAGCCAACATTTTCAAAAAGTCATCTGCAGATGATTAGTATGTTATTGTTAAAAATACTATGCTTATACCAAAAATACAATTTCCATACACACTTTAAATTTGTTTGGAAGATATTTAAAACTGCTCGATAACTCTTAAATGTCACATTTCATTAAAAAAAAATCCTACAATTGGAAATGATTTTAGCTTTTTAAATGCAACTTAAATTTATGCAAGATATACATACATACATCATCATTTTATTTCTTTGCCACCTTACCATAGTTAAAACTATGCTCAAGATGGCTTGCAACGTAAAAAAATTACACAATTACAAACATAACAAAAATTGTCATAAACAATCAATAAAACACATCAGAAAGTGCACAATCAAGTCAACGATTTCCACATTAAATCATAATAAGAACTAAAAATAAAGATACAAAAAACAGCAACAAGCCCTCTAAACAGTACCCCAGTTCAAGGGTCTGTTCAATTGAATTGAATTCAATTGAATTTAGCAAGGTGATTCCTTTATTTGTCGCCTGACACTAGTAGGGTATCAAGGCAATATGCCTTAATCTAGGGCAACCTTCCCATTGCATCAAGAGAAAAGGAGATGTCAAGATGCATATATCTTTGATACAATATTTTGTTCTGTCCTTTGTCGTAGCAGCTGAATTTGATCAAAGACTCGTGACCTCTAAAAATAACACCTGAGCACTTTATTTAAGTCATCATGTTTATTTTCATATTCTTCTGAAAGTAGCTTTTTAATTCTGTCTTTACCCTGATCAATCTTGCAGTGTGCTCAAAATAAATTTCAGGGCTAAATTAGGCGTGATAAGAGCAGTTCCCTTGGTTTGCTATCTGCTGCATTCACCTTTAAAGCAGGGGATAGTGGGGTCTAATTTTAACCCGAAAAGGGTGCATGGATGAGGGGAACTGAACCTCTCCCACCTTCCTTTCCTGCGCTCTGCCGCTTCAAGCAGTTTTCTCCAACACTGTCTCACTTCTGGCACAGGAGTCAGTTCATTTAAGGAATCTCTAAGATGGTCAGATAGGATCTTGTACGCCTCCTTCTGGCTATTCCTGCAGCCAAACTGGTGCCAAGCGTATTGCTCTCCTTTCCTTTGGGCCACATCAGAGAGGCAGGGTGGGGTATTGCAGCAAAAACAATGTGGGACGCAGCAGTTGCAGCAGGCGCTGTGATTCTGCAGCAATTTGCCTTCAACTCCAGAGGCATTCTCTGGAGAAAGATGGATACCAACTTTCAAGTGACAGAGCACAGGGAAGCAAAGGGAGATTTGGCTCCCCACACCTACACATCCCTGTTGATGTTAAAATTAGACCCTCCTGCCCCTCACTTTGTATGCAAACAGGACAAGCGTATTAGCAACAATCCCAGCCATCTATTATTGTGCCTGCTTTGGTCTTTAGCTGGAGGTATGAAGAGATCGGAAAGGAGTAAATAAGCAGCACTCTAAATCAAGGGTGACGGACCTTTTCAGCCTGAGGGTTGCATCCCTTCTGGGGGCCACAGGCAAGTGGTCGATTTGGCCAGAGGCCAAAGCAGGTTAGAGGAGGGGATGTGATTATTCCCTTTGTGCAGTATTCTGTATTCCAGGCTTGGGCTTGGTACTTAGGCCTGTGCATTTTCAAAAGTCTTTCCACCTGCGAAATCCTTCCAGGCCATTGAGAATTTCGCCATGACTGTGAAAACAATAGCGCAGATGTTGCAGACTTTTGGAACGGACTTGGCGGAGACGGAACTTCCCAACGATGTGCAGTGTACGGAGGAGCTCCTGTCTTCACACACAGAGCAGCACAACAAGCTGAAGGTGAGCATGCGCAGAGTTCCAATGCCAGGAGAATGGGGGCATTCAGTGCATCAGGCCTGCCATTTCTGCACACCCCTCCAGTTCATCCTTAGATTTCTGGGTTGGAGGTCAGGTCCAAAGGCTGGAGATAGAGATTGGGGTATCAGCTGCATCACTTTTGTGTGTGCTCATTCCTAAGTCCGTTCTGTCTCATCACCACATTAATCTGCAAATTTAAAAACACACACATGGAAGTACATATTTAAATACAGTGGTGCCCCGCAAGACGAACGCCTCGCAAGACGGAAAACCCGCTAGACGAAAGGGTTTTCCGTTTTGGAGGCGCTTCGCAAAACGAATTTCCCTATGGGTTTGCTTCGCAAGACGAAAATGTCTTGCGAGTTCCTGCGGGTTTTTCCCCCTTCCCCCCTTTTTTCTAAGCAGCTAAGCCGCTTATCAGTTGATCCGCTAAGTTGATAAGCCGCTAAAAGCCGCTAAACCGCTAATAGCGCTAATACGCTAAGCTGTCAATAGGCTTGCTTCGCAAGACGAAAAAACCGCTATACGAAGAGCCTCACGGAACGGATTAATTTCGTCTTGCGAGGCACCACTGTAAAGCATTTTCTCACAAAATAAAATTCCTCTCAAAACAGCACATTTCCAGTTACAGGTAGGTAGCCGTGTTGGTCTGCCGTAGTCGAAACAAAATAAAGAAATTAAAAAATTCCTTCCAGCAGCACCTTAGAGACCAACTAAGTTTGTTCTTGGTATGAGCTTTCGTGTGCATGCACACTTCTTCAGATACACTGAAACAGATGTCACCAGACCCTTATATATAGTGAGAGGGTGGGGAGAGGTATTACTCAGAAGAGTGGTGGGAATGGGTGACTGGCTGATAGGTGTGGTAAACCTGTTGATGACTGTTAACAACTGCAATTGGTCTTACAGGGAAAAGCACATTTCCAAATATTTATTGAATTTCTATCCCGTGCTTCCTCCCCAAGAAGCCAAGGGGGCCAAACTCATGCACAATTTAAAAACAAAAACAAGCCAAAAAAATCATTCTAAAAGAAGTAAAACATTCTAAAAGCAATTACAGTTAAAACACTCCTCCCAGATTGAACCTGGGACCTTTTGTATGTGGTATGTAATTCAGCATTCAGTTCTCCAGTAATCTTTTGCTTTCTTGGATGGCCTCGCAGAAGCTTCTTAAAGTGTTTCCGGATAATTATTGCACCCACTCACTGTTGCTCTTTTTAGCATTGTTAAAAATAACGCAATTAGTCAGTGCCGACACTTCGATCTAAAAACAACTTTCCCCCTTGTACTGTCCTGTAAAGCACAGAAGGGAGAATGGATGTATAGTCCTTGCATGATGCTACACCATTGTTTGCCAACCTGGTGCCCTACAACTACAACTCCCATCACCCGGCACAACATAAAGTCCTGCTGGCAGGGTGGCCCAAGAGTTGGATTGTCACCTAAAATGCATATTATGCTTTGACTTAAATGCTCTTGCAAGTTTACTCAAAACACTTACACCAGTGTCAGATGGTAGATTTGCCTGCCTCAGGCATCTCACATGGGCCCCTTGATCATATAGTCAGCTTATGGCTATTAATAGTGTTACAGTCAGTGATGTTTTCTTTTAAGTTGGGAATAATTAGGCTGTCAGACTCAGAACGAAGTATTAATGCCAGTGCTACCATTAGTGGCTGGACTATGGCACAGCCCAGGGGACCCAACTGATGCCAGAGAGATGGTGACAGCAGTGGGAACAAGCTGTGATGCACCAGAAAGCGAACCCCCCCCCCTTGGCTGCAGCCACCTACTGCCATTCTAATTGAAATCCCTTTCCCCAAAGCAAGGAGGGTTGCAGTGAGCCAAGCCAGTCAAATGCTACCTTTGGGGAGATGGGGCCAATGAGGGCACTTTCCAGGTCAGGGAGAGCCAATAGCCGGTTTGGGTGGGTGGGTGGATCTTAATAAGGAACACCTAAGGAACATTTTTGAGGGATGCGGGTGGCGCTGTGGGTTAAACCACAGAGCCTAGGACTTGCTGATCAGAAGGTCGGCGGTTTGAATCCCCACGATGGGGTGAGTTCCCGTTCCTCGGTCCCTGCTCCTGCCAACCTAGCAGTTCGAAAGCACCTCAAAGTGCAAGTAGATAAATAGGTACCACTCTGGCGGGAAGGTAAACGGCGTTTCCGTGCGCTGCTCTGGTTTGCCAGAAGCGGCTTAGTCATGCTGGCCACATGACCCGGAAGCTGTACACCAGTTCCCTCAGCCAATAAAGCGAGATGAGCACCACAACCCCAGAGTTGGTCACGACTGGACTAATGGTCAGGGGTCCCTTTGTTGTTGTTTAGTCGTTCAGTCGTGTCCGACTCTTCGTGACCCCATGGACCAGAGAACGCCAGGCACCTCTGTCCTCCACTGCCTCCCACAGTTTGGTCAGACTCATGCTGGTAACCTCGAAAACACTATCCAACCATCTCGTCCTCTGTCGCCCCCTTCTCCTTGTGCCCTCCATCTTTCCCAACATCAGGGTCTTCTCCAGGGAGTCTTCTCTTCTCATGAGGTGGCCAAAGTACTGGAACCTCAGCTTCACAATCTGTCCTTCCAGTGAGCACTCAGGGTTGATTTCCTTCAGTATGGAGAGGTTTGATCTTCTTGCAGTCCATGGGACTCTCAAGAGTCTCCTCCAGCACCATAATTCAAAAGCATCAATTCTTCGGCGATCAGCCTTCTTTATGGTCCAGCTCTCACTTCCATACATTACTACTGGGAAAACCATAGCTTTAACTATAGGGACCTTTGTTGGCAAGGTGATGTCTCTACTTCTCAAGATGCTGTCTAGGCCTGTCATTGCCCTTCTCCCAAGAAGCAGGCGTCTTTTAATTTCGTGACTGCTGTCACCATCTGCAGTGATCATGGAGCCCAAGAAAGTAAAATCTCTCACTACCTCCATTTCTTCCCCTTCTATTTGCCAGGAGGTGATGGGACCAGTGGCCATGATCTTCGTTTTTTTGATGTTGAGCTTCAGAAGGGGTCCCTTTACTTTTACCTTTAAGGAACATTTTGACCTGTGTTCTCAGTGACTTATTAGAAAGGGCAGCAGTGTACAGATCTGGTAGTCCTTAGGTCTAGCCCTAGCAGCTCCTGGTGATATTATGGAATATTCTGATGAAATGAGGACATTTCTTCTCTCCCCCGCCTCTCTCAACAGGATGAGCTGAAACTTGCGGTGAAACAAGGGGCCACGCTGCTGACTTGCATCAGAGAACCCGTCACTCGAAGTGCCACCAGCAAACTGAGCCCAGACGAGCTGGAAAACGTGGCAACCGTGGAAAGGTCGGAGAAGAGCTCAGCTTCTAACCAGCTTTCTGATTAACCAATCGATCGATCATTTTATTTGCATGCTGCCTTTCCAAAGTTGAAACCATGCTCAAGGCGGCTTGCAACCATACAGAAAATTACAAACGTAACAGAAGTAGTCATAAACAATAAAAGCATCAAAAAATACACAGCTAAACTGAATCCTTTCCACATAAATCATAAGATGATAAAATAAAGGTATAAACATTTAATATCAATAACAGCAACAACCCCCCAGTCCAAGAGTCCGTTCAGCAGCCTCAGCTTTTGTAGCTGGAGTCAGTCCAGGCTCTGGCTTCCCAGGTCAGGTGAAAAAGGCCTGCAAAGCAGGGAGCAAGCCTTCAAGGACTCACAGCCAAGATGGTCTCTGGCCATAACTGTCCACTTTTTCCCTATTCTTGCGAGGAATCATATTCGGAATAAGGGAATTTCCCTTTAAGAAAGGGAAACATTGACAGCTATGTCTCTGGCATCTTCATTAACCTCAGCTTTTGTAGCTGGAGTCAGTCAGGGCCTCACCCTCCCAGGTCAGGTGGGGAAAGGCCTCCAAGGCAGGGAGCAGGTCTTCCAGAATTTCACAGCCAAGATGGTCTCCTTGAGAAAGCGTGAATTTGTCTTCAGTTTCAATTTGCACTGTCGACAAGTCTGCATGTGTTGTTTCTTAGAGAACATAAGAAGAGCCTGCCAGTGTTCTACCTAGTAAGCATCCTGTCCTCAAAGAGGCCAACCAGATGCCTGTGGGAAACCAGCAAGAGAAAGGCATGCAGTTTGTAGTTGGCCCTCTGGTTCTGTCATGTCCACACTGACTGACAGTGTCTCTCCACGGTTTCAGACAAGCGTCTCTCCCATCTAAACTTGGATATTGCTGAAGATTGAACCTGGAATGCAAAGCAGATGTCCAACCTCTGAGCTACTGCTCCTCCCTCGTCTGGTTCTACTTGATCTCATTGCTCTGAATTCAAAGGGAAGCATTTGCCTACACAAATCAAATGCCGTTCTCTAATTGCTTCAACAGGTTGCTAGCTCAGCTGGACGAAACAGAGAGAGCCTTTGATCAGTTCTGGTCCAAACACCACCTAAAACTTGAACAGTGCTTGCAGCTCCGACACTTTGAGCAGGATTTCAGAGAGGTATTTTTGATTTATCCCGCACAATTTTTAGAATGGCTCCCCCTCCCCCCCTTTCCCCCCTCCTAGTGAAATATCTGTTGAGGGTGATAAACATTAATTATTACCACAATAAGGTGTCAAAACACAGCCTCCTTACAAGTGCTATACATAATGTTCATAACTGAGTTTGGACAGCTGTTTGGAAATGAAGGTGTATTTAGAGTCCCTTGAGCTGAAATAATTTTTTTTCTAAATATCTGCTGTTGGCCAAGCAGTGGGTTCACCAGTCAGGTTTAGCATATTGTTGTGTGGCGAGTCTTGGTTCCAGTTAATATGTGCCTTGTATGAAATTCACAGACAAAGACACATGGAATCGTGGGATTATAGAGTTGGAAGGGACCACAAGTGTCATCTAGTCTAACCCCCTGCAATGCAGGAATCTTTTTCCCAACATGGGGCTCAAACCCATGACCCCATGGGACACATGTCAAACAATTCACATTACACTGTGGAGGCATAATGCATAGGCAGTGACCCAGATAGTTTATCTCTGCTGCAGTCAGCTGTCTCAGCAGCAAGCCTGGATTTACTCTGCATTTGGAGAAATTTGTAAACTGCTTTGAGGTTTTCTAAAATCAAGTGGTATATAAATTTTGTGAAATAAATAAAAATAAATGTAGAGCTCTGTTTTCTCAAATATCTGCCTAGCTGTTAATATTTTGATGTTATGTTTAATGGTGCTGTTTTAGCATACCCAGATGCTTTTTTAATAATTTGGAATTCTGTTTTATCACAATTGTGTTCTTTCATTTTTATTTGCTAACTGAGCCCATAACATGGTTCTTTGCGAGACCATATGGTTATTGTACAGGAAAGCCACCTTCCAAGGGTATATACTTCATTTTATTTTATTTTTAGTTATTAAATTTATATACCACCTTTCATCTGAGGATCACAGCGTGATTTACAGTATAAAAACACAAAAATACATAACATAATAACAAACAAAACAGTAATACCCCCCTCCAGTTTAAAAGGTCTTAGATTGTTTAATCAGCCAAAGGCCTGTTTATAAAGGAATGTTTTTGCCTGGCACCTAATGATATGTAATGAAGGCGCCAGGTGAGCCTCCCTGGGGAAAGCATTCCACAAATGGGGAGCCACCACAGAGAAGGCCCCACAGTTGCCACTCCCCAGACCTCATAAAGAAGGGTCTCAGATGATGATTGCACGTACCATATGATGATCCTAAATTGTGGGGTAGAAACGTTTTGTATTGCTTTAAAATGTTTATTTTATACATTACATAGATTTGTGCGATTTGCGGTATGGAAATTGAAGGAACAGGCAAATACATAGTAAACGATTAGCAGAAGAAGTGTCCTGTTCCTATGGCCATTTCTAAATGGCCTTGATTATGACCAGGTAACAGCCAGGAAGCTTGTTAATTTGTTCCATCTGTGTTGTTTTTTTGCAAATATTCTTCTATAGGTCAAACTCGCCCTGGACAACCTGATGGAAGTGCAGGCAGGTCTCACAGATATTGGAGACAGTGTCTCCCGCGTGGAGAACATTCTGAAGGAGCGGAAGCAATTAGAAGAGAGAGGACAGGTTTGCCTCCTTTAATTTTGTTTTAGAGACCTTATAAAAGCAAAGCAAGCTACAGACCTTATAAGAGCGTATCACGGATATCAGAAACTGTTTGTTTACTTTAGCGTTGTAAAAGTACGGGGCACATTGCAGAGCTTCTCAAGCGAAAAAGAAAAAAAAAGGATAGGCCCCTGGCACAAAGCACTTACAGTCAGAAACTACAGAGGGGAGGTGTGAGAGGAAGAGACAGGGCAGCAAAGGCTGGTGGCGAGGAAATGCAGCTATAATACTTAGTTGCAGGACCAGCATCAAGAACTGGAAAAGTTGGGCACCTGCCAAGAGCCCATACGCCAGCAGGGGGAGCACGGACAAAGAGGCCTTCTTCATCATTCATGGAGGAGAGGACTGTTGATGGCTGCGAGTCATGATGGCTTGGCTCTGTCTGCACAGCTGGAGGCAGCAATGCCAGCTGCTGGAAGCCACAGGAAGCGAGGAGAGTGCTCTTGTTCATGGGTCCTGCTTGAGGGTTTCCCGCAAGCATCTCGTTGGCCACACTGAGAACAGGATGGAAGACTAGATGTGCCCCTGGCCTTTCTTCTGTTGTTATCATTGAGAGTTGCTCGCCTGGAGGCAGTTGGAGAATGGATGGCAGCTAACAGATTGAGGTTGAATCCTGACAATACAGAAGTCCTGTCTTTGGGGGACAGGAGGTGGGCAGGTGTGGAGGACACCCTGGTCCTGAATAGGGTAACTGTGCCCCTGAAGAACCAGGTGCACAGCCTGGGAGTCATTTTGGACTCACAGCTGTCCATGGAGGCGCAGGTCAATTCTGTGTCCAGGGCTCCATCTGGTACGCAGGCTAAGACCCTACCTGCCTGCAGACTGTCTCGTCAGAGTGGTTATCTCCCCCTTGGACTACTGCCTTTGTGTCCGCTTCACCTGAACCTTATATCATTATATCTTAAACCTTTAAAAATGCTTTTCATGTTACATTTTTCTTTTCACAGGAGCCATTGGAAAAAGCCCAGTCCTTAGCGCTCCATGGAGACCAGCTGATCCAAAACAACCATTATGCAATTGACTCCATTAGACCAAAGTGTGTTGAACTCAGGCGCATCTGCGATGATTTTGCCAACGAGACCAAGAAAAAATACGATATTTTAGGGAAGTCGCTGGAATTGCACAAACAATTAGATAAGGTAAGAAGTGTGGAACTAGCAGACACAAGGGCAGGGAATGTTGATTTTTCATAGTATTTAATTGAAGGTGAACAGATTAACCTGACGGCAGCATGAAACAGGCAAGTGATGCACACCAAAGAGGCAGCCACACAAACAGGAAACACAAACCCACTGTGGGAAACCAGCGTGTTTCACAATTTCCCTGGGAGAGAACCATTTCTTTGTGAAATCAGTGGCTTCCTCTTGAAGGCTTCTCTGTACTTTAGCAGTCTGGCTGGGAGTTTTTGAAATATGAAGTGCAGGTGTCATATTATGCAGGTGTACTTTGAGTGGGGGGAAAGGATTGGTGCCTGTGGCATTTGCCCTCCTAGGTGTGTGACATCATACTGGGTTCATAGGGAAAGGGTTAACTAATTGTAAAATGATTAACCAATGGGAACCCAGGGGGCAGTTAACTGTGTATGAGGTTTAAGCACAGAGGGGTTTTTTTTGGGGGGGGGAGTTAGAGTTAGGGTGGAGAAGACAGTCTGGAGTTAGAAGAGACAGAGAAGATAAGTCTGTGGGTTGGGCTAGTCTGGTGTGAGAGAGAATGTGTTAAGAGGAGTCAGTCAAACAGTTGAGATCATCAGTCAGAAGGTATTAGGCTGGTAAAGAAACTAAAGTTAAGATACTGACAGGAATATTATCAGAGAAACCATAAACTTATTAATGTCTGTAAAATAAACTATCACACCCATTGCACTTCTCAGTGAAGCCTCAGGCCCACCAAGCATTTTGTTTCCATGCCTACCCACCCCCCTCCGCCATTATGAAGGGATACTTCTTCTCAGTGCTCTTTTTCTAGAAAAAGAGGTGGCGGAACTCACCTTGAACGCTTCTCTTGTTCTCTTATAATGGGAATGGCGCCCATCTGAGTGGTGCCAGAACTGAGTTTTGGTGAGTTCCAGCTGGAAAAAAAGCACTGCATGTACTCTTTATTTTTATTTTTTATACAAGAGTCAGTGGTTGTGTACACACAGTACATTTAAAGCACTCCCTTCCCCCCAAAAAAGAATCCAGGGAATTGTAATTTGTTGAGGGTGCTGAGAATTGTAGCTCTGTGATGAGAAAACTACAGTTCCCATGAGTCTTTGGGGCGCAGTGCTTTAAATGTATGGTGTGTATGCAGCCATTGTGTAGAACCAGTGAGTTGGCCCAATACGTAGGTCCTTCTGAGGAATAATGTGTGGAATCTGCAACACAGCAATGGTGTTGGATTGCCCCCCTGCCCTTCCCCAAAAGTGCTGCTGCTCATGTGGGGTAGCCAAAGAGGACAAAGCTCCTGCACATTTAATAGTTGCATTGAAGGTATGCACTTATTAAAGGTACAAGAGCCCTCTCCACTTTTTTCACTGGGCTGCTCTTTGCCCAGACTAGAAAGACTGAAGACTCCTTAACATTAGACGTTTTTAACAGCACACTTTTTCTCCTCCTTTCAGGCAAGCCAATGGTGTGAAGCTGGGATCTACCTCTTAGCTTCCCAAGCTGTAGACAAGTGTCAGTCGCAAGAGGGAGCTGAAACAGCACTTTGTGACATCGAGAGATTCCTGGAAACCGCCAAGGACCACCAGCTGTTGACTGCAAAGGAGTTCTACAATCAGTTTGATACGATTCTGACGCCAGAGATCAAGGTAAGGGCACTGGAAGAGCCTGGCTGCTGAATCAGACCAAAGGGTCTGATTCTGTTTCCCACAGTGGCCAACTAGATGCCTCTGGGAAGCCCGCAAGCTGGACGTGAGGGCAACAGCACTTCCCCCCCTTGTGATTCTGGCATTCAAAGTCATAGGCTGCCTCCTGCCTGCCAGTATTTTGCAAGAGGGATTCAAACACATTCCGGAAATTTAGGTTTCCCCCATTAAAGTGGGTTAAAGCTCTCTGGTGCAAGAAAGTCGGAACAGCGAGGGACTGCAGGGATTCCAGCGCTTATCCAGGTTTGGTTACCTTGGAGTGAAGGTCAATGGAGACTGCAGAGTCTTTAGGATTATTTACAAACATGTGCAACCTGAGCATAGGATGGAGGGGTTCACAGTCTAAACACCTCAACAGATCCTTCTTCCCCGCTTGCTTTCCAGGGGAGCTGCAAGTCTAGCAAAGAGCAGACCAATAGCTATCCATCTCTCACGCACAACTCCCACATGCCCAATTCCCCTTGGCACATTGTTCTTCCTCCTAGAAGAGGTGAGAAAAGGCTCATCCATTTGTGTCTATAGCAACAGAGCGGACCTCTGTGCATATGGTAAATAGTAGTACTTAACTGGCCAGCCAAAGCCATCAGTTTAACAAAGGAACTGGTTGGGTTGCTTTCGTCTTACAGTTCCAAAGCAGGCCTGGAAGGGGTTCAGGGTCTCATCCAGATTGACACACATACCCTCCGCCAAACCCATAACAATATTCTGCACCTGCTTTCTTCCACCAGAGCAATGCCCAAAGAGTTCTACAAAAGCTGGAAGATGTGCAAGAAATGTTTGACAAGAGGCAAGTGAGCCTGAAGAAGTTGGCAGCCAAACAGACCCGCCCAGTGCAGCCCGTTGCCCCACATCCCGAGTCGTCACCAAAGCGAGCATCACCCAGAAGCATCCGGCCAGCCACGTTAGGTAAGGCACTGGAAAGATTCAGCCAGGTCTATCACGTTAGCATGGCACGACAAAGGGTAGGAAAGAGCCCTGTTGGAAAAAGTTACCTGTGAATTAAGAGTTGCAAGAGAACCAAACAAAAGAAACCAATTCTTTGGAAGATGGTATGGTTTTGTTGAGTATGTAAAGGATGACTCGCACCATTTGAACCCGCACCCAGCGTTCAGAAGTTTGTGGTTGGTTTGATGAAATACATATGATGATCCTCGCTCTCCCTATGTGCTGTCTCTCTATACCAATGTGTAAACTCAAAACATGACTTTCCATTTTCTGTTTATTGTTGTAATGTTTAAATATGCGTCGAACAGTCCCTTTCCCTCGCTCTGATCCTGACCACTTGTTTATTGCTTTTTTTGTACTGCACATTTTTTAAACAAAATGTCTGATTGAGATTTGTAAGCTACATTGTACGACTATCCTAAATCTTTGCATTTTCTTAAAACCAATAAAAATTGCTTTTAATAATGTTAATAATACCAATAGACATTAGGTATGGCACAGAATGGGATGTTTAGTGGGCCTTCTGTCCCTTACTTTTGAAACCAAGGCTTGAAAGACATGCCTGCACTTCTGGGGGGCTGGCATTTATAAGTGATTGGTTCCGCCTTTCCCCCGAGTGTAGGACCCAAGGCAGCTTGCAGCATAAATTAAAATGGGCAGAGCCAAAGTACACATTACAAATTTATATTTGTTGTACGTACTTTGGGCTCCGTCCATTTTAATTTATGATGCGAGCCGCCTTGGGTCCCTACACTCGGGAGAAAGGCAGAATCAATCAAGCCATTTAAAATCATAAGGGGAGGAAAAGTATAGCACACCCCCCCCCCTCAGGAAACCCTGCCAGAACAGCCAGTTAGTGGCCAAAGACCTGTTGGAACAAAGAAGTATTTGCCTGCTGGGAAAAGGAATGTAAAGGAGGAGCTGGTATAACCCGCAGCAATCTTGTTGATGGAGTGTGAGTCTAGATAGAATGGATCCATGCACCGAAATGCTGAGGCCATCTTCTGCGCACCCAGTTTGCCCTTCAGCTACATGTACGATGCATGTGGAAGCAATGTCAGAACTCCTTTAGCACACCACAAACACTGTTCATGTGTGCTCAAGTCCATATCCACAGATTTGTGCAGTTCAGCCGCACCAATCGGCTCCCGGAAGCTGACATAGCAGCTTCGTTTTGAAGGGAAACGCAGCTGGAGTCCGTCCAGTCCTTCTAAGCATAATAAAACCCGAAGCGAGTCATATCCCATGTCCAAATATCCGGCTGCCTGTTGGATCCATCATGGCACCCCACATTGTTGGTGGTGTGCAAAAAGGAAAGAAAATCGCTTAATGAAAAGCGTCTGGAGCAAAGATGAAAGTAGAGCGAGCCAGGGGGAGATTAGCTGACTCAGGAAATGCTGCAGATGTGAATTCCATCGTTGTCTCTTGGGGAAGCCACTAGCTTCTTACAACCTTGAATGTTTATTTTAAAAACAGAAGTGAGGGATAGACCTTCTCTTTCTTTTCTGGCTCCCTCTGTATAGGGAAGTTGTAACATATGTCAAAGTTAGGACGGGAGATTGAAACCCTGATCACCAAGGTTTCCTCTTACTCAGGGATGCTTTTATAGTATAAGTGGCCTCACTGGAGATTCCTCTTGAAATCAATAAAAAGAACAAAGCCCCTATCATTCCTGACTCCAGGAATAGCTGAATTAGCTATTACGGTATAGTTTATTTATATACAACTTTTTAGCCCAGAGGTTCCCAAAGGGTTGAACAGCATTAATATGTATTTGCCAAAATAAATATACAATAAAAGTACAATATATAAAAGACGTCAATCAAAATAATATAAGACAGTGGCTGCATTTTCTATGGGCAACGGTATTATTATGCTAAGAGCCTAACAGAATACAGTCTGTACAGCTGCAGTGTTGTGAGTTTTGGTGGGGTTGTCAGGCACCGGCAAAATAATGTGAATGTTCCTTATGGGCTGTGAATGATCTCTAATACCCTGGAAATCGAACTCCCCTTTCCTGTCTAGGCAGTAAAAACAGAGATTCACTGAGCCCTCAGAACATGGCTAGTGCGCTGGGATTGGCCCGCTTCAAAGCACTACTGTTCAAACCTTATTTCCATAAGGTAAAGGCAAAGGTACTCTTGACCATTAGGTCCAGTCATGACCGACTCTGGGGTTGCGGCACTCATCTTGCTTTATTGGCCAAGGGAGCCAACGTACAGCTTCTGGGTCATGTGGCCAGCATGACTAAGCCGCTTCTGGTGAACCAGAGCAGAGCACGGAAACGCCGTTTACCTTCCCGCCGGAGCGGTACCTATTTATCTATTTGCACTTTTGGGTGTGCTTTTGAACTGCTAGGTTGGCAAGAGCAGGGACCGAGCAACGGGAGCTCACCCCGTCGTGGGGATTTGAACCACCTACCTTCTGATCGGCAAGCCTTAGGCTCTGTGGTTTAATCCTAACCCTAACCCATGTCCCATAGACCTTACCTCAAATGTTTACAAGAGGTTGGTATGATCATTGACTCATTGCAGGCTAATGCTGAGAGAAAGAGCAGCTTTCCTACGGCCATGCGATGAGCTCAGTGAGCTATGAACCCATAGAGGTTTGGGGGTCTGGTTCTTGGCTACACGACACCATCACTTTCCATTAAGCTGTGCAGATCTGCCAGTTTCATTAAGAATCCTCATCCTATTATTGCCTATTCCCAGCAGCAAGTTCTGGGGTTCTCATATGCATCTTAGTTGGCCCCCGTTAGAACCAAGAGCTGCACTTAGATGGGCCTATGGCCTGACCCACCAGGCTTCTCTTATGAGCTCAACATCTGCAAACTTAGAGATTCACTATGCCGGCCTTCTTCAACCTGGTGCCCTTCAGATGCTTTGGCTAACGAGTCCCATCACCCCCATCCAGTTTGGTGGTGAAGGCTGCTTATGAATCATGCTTATCCACCTGGTAATCAGCTAGCAAATGTTACAGCTGCCCAATCTCCGACCTAAGAAGTGCAGCACCATGTCCACATGATGCTCAGTGGCTACCTTTCCAATGAGATTTAGCCTGCAGCCCTATTCAGGGTTTTTTGTTGTTGTGCTTAATGCATCAACCTGGGAAGTTAGTCCATCTAGGAGAAGGAAAACTCTGACTCTAACTTTCCACTGCCTTGTGGGCAGTGTTTGAAACTCCCGTTGTTCTAGGCGCATTTTGTGAAAGGGAATTTCATTAGTGCAGTTTCTGAGCTCTGGGCGCAGTAGTGCACCTAAGATTTCAGATTAAAACTGCAGAGTGGAAGGAAAGGAGAACCTTTTTCTGCCTCCCCACTTCTGGCTACTCTCTGAAGACTGGAGAAGAGACCCTCTTAAGAATATTAGGGGGGTGGGCAGGAAAAGGACTAGACCATGTGAAAAATGAACATAATATTTTAGCTGCAGTTCATTCGTTTTCAGCTTTACATTCTTGTTATAAAAAAGCGTGCCTAGGCATTCTGTTGTTGCACCCATAACCTAGATTTAAGGTGCCATTTAGCTCCTAGCTTTCATATCTCTGTTTCTAACACTGCTTGTGGGATAACTTCGGGAGAAGAAAAGACTAAGCAATAAACCAGGCATAAGCAAACTCCGGCCCTCCAGATGTTTGGGACTACAATTCCCATCATCCCTAGCTAACAGGACCAGTGGTCAGGGATGATGGGAAATGTAGTCCCAAACATCTGGAGGGCCGGAGTTTGCCTATGCCTGGAATAAACCCTACACAAATCCAGAGTGGAGTCCTTAAGATGGTTGGATGAAGCTTTGTACGCCTCATTCTGGCAACTCCTGCAGCCAAGCTGGTGCCAAATGTATTGCTTTGCATTCCTTTGGACCTCAGCAGTAAGGCCAAGAGAGAAATCTTGTGTGGGCAGCCCAGGACCTCCATACACACTGCCCAGGCTTGCGGTTTGACGTCACACCCAGAGGCACATTCCATTGTCTCTCGAGACAGGTGGGTGCCAACAACCACCTATGCATCACAACGGTCATAGTCCAGGAGGAACCAACATGGAACCCCCAGAGATGTTGTTGAACTACAGATCCTATCATCATCTTTTACCCATTGATCATGCTGGTTGGGGATGTACAACATATGAAGGATACCATGATAGCTCCTCCTGCAATAATCAGATGTTTCAGATAAAAGAATACATATTCCATGCTGTCATGTTGGCACAGGTACAGGGAGGGGGAAACTGGAATGGAAGGGTGGGTGATTCACATGCATGCTCTCGGTAGCAGGGTGCAAGGACGCACCTGAGTAAGGGAAAGGCGCCATATAAAAACCAAAATGTTCATATTATTTTGATGGGCAACCTTGAGGAAGGCAAACTGGTTTCTTTTTCACCAGCATTACTGGCTCTGAAGGAGGTTTTAATTAAAGGCAACTAGGACCTATTCTCTCTCTATCCCCCTTCATTCCTTCTATGAACATCTTTTATGCTGCCATAAAAGGTTTGCACATTTGAGCTCAAAATGCAAGACCTAAACATTCTAAATTGCTCTTCCATTCATCAAAACCTTATAATAATAATAATAATTTATTATTTGTACCCCGCCCATCTGGCTGGGTCTCCCCAGCCACTCTGGGCGGTTTCCAACAAAGATGAAAGATACACTAAAATGTCACATATTAAAAACTTCCCTGAACAGGGCTGCCTTCAGATGTCTTCTGAATGTCAGGTAGATGTTTATCGCTTTGACATCTGATGGGAGGGCGTTCCACAGGGCGGGCACCACTACCGAGAAGGCCCTCTGCCTGGTTCCCTGTAACTTGGCCTCTCGCAGTGAGGCAACCGCCAGAAGGCCCTCGGAGCTGGACCTCAGTGTCCGGGCAGAACGATGGGGGAGGAGACGCTCCTTCAGATATACTGGACTGAGGCCGTTTAGGGCTTTAAAGGTCAGCACCAACACTTTGAATTGTGCTCGGAAACGTACTGGGAGCCAATGTAGGTCTTTCAAGACCGGTGTTATATGGTCTCGGCGGCCGCTCCCAGTCACCAGTCTAGCTGCCGCATTCTGGATTAGTTGTAGTTTCCGGGTCACCTTCAAAGGTAGCCCCACGTAGAGCGCATTGCAGTAGTCCAAGCGGGAGATAACCAGAGCATGTACCACTCTGGCGAGACAGTCTGCAGGCAGATAGGGTCTCAGCCTATGTACCAGATGGAGCTGGTAAACAGCTGCCCTGGATACAGATTTGACCTGTGCCTCCATGGACAGCTGTGAGTCCAAAATGACTCCCAGGCTGCGCACCTGGTCCTTCAGGGGCACAGTTACCCCATTCAGGACCAGGGAATCCTCCACACCTGCCCGCCTCCTGTCCCCCAAGAACAGTACTTCTGTCTGTCTTCACTTCTAAGGCAGGGCAGTTTCTTCCAACTCCCATCTGCAGACTCCTTCACTGTATCCCACCATAATCCATCCCCAAGGGCTTCCTGCTTTCGAGGGACAAGTGAAAGGAAGAGCGAACATGAACTCCGTTTTGTGCGCAAATGGGCTCAGCTCCAAGTCAAACACTATATAGCTGTGTCCTCTCACCCCTTATCTGTTCAAGAATAACAATAGCTGGTTCATTTTTCTACTCTCATAGTAACTATGTTGTTTCATCCACACGCAGAACAGTTATTTCCCATGTTGTTTCTCTGTGGGTAATTTCAACCCTCCCTGCATCTCATTAATGAGAATAAGCGTCTCATACTTGGTTGGATTGAATGATCATACATGGGTGAACCAATATTTATTCAATGTGTTTCAAATTTATGCACCAAAATAACAGCAGCTTCTAAAAAGCTCCATTCTCACCAGCTGGGATGAATGACTGTTCAAATGGCAATATAAAATACAATGTAAGAAATAAAAGCAGCAATTAAATGCAATTAAAAATCAATAGTAATATTTAATCCTGCCTTGCCACGGACCACCTAAATGAAGTTCACAGACCGCAGAGTACAACCCCCTGCTCTGAAGTGACCCAACACTTCATGGTCTTGGTTTCATGGGCGGGGGGGGGGGGGACTTATTTGGTAGTGCTGCATTTTCTGATACTATATGGGGCTTTTTGTCCTATTTCAGCTGCCAACAGGAAATCAGTAGAAATTTCTAGTCCTCCCAAATCCATCTCTGAAGCAGACTTGTCGAAAAAGAAAAGTGTAAAGAAGATGAAAGGTGGAATTAAGGTAGGAAGGCCGTTTCTTACTTTGGGTACAGTCTCCAGACGAGAAAAACCAAGTTACCACCACTATTTTTTGCTTAGTGCCTAGCTTTTGGATAAAAAGATTCATGGCAGAGTCTTAAACTCAGAAAATGTTCCATCTCTCCTTGCCCCCATTCTGAGCATTAAAAGATTTTAATTTAAGGGGGCGATTTTTCAATATCACTGTCTCACAGTAAACAAAGAGGCAATCACACTTAGACCCATAAATTATGAGAGTCTCCTGTTGCTTTGTTTATCAGCTTCATTGTTCTAATCCACATGTTTCCTATCTGTGGCTTCCTCATAGACTGTTGCGATTTTGCGAGTGGAGTTCAATTCTAAAAGGTCGTTAAAAACATCTCCCAAGTGCCCTAAAATGGCGCTCGGCGCTCCTGCTGCTGCCGCTCTGCCCCGTACAACAGCTGATGAGCGGAATCGCTCACTGCTTCCGTGGTCTGCTTCGCTTGTTTGCAAGCTGCTTGAGGCAAGGGAACAGCAGCAAAAAACACAGTCTCTCTGGCTCAAAATAGGAAGTGGGAAGGGAGCAGGAACAGGTGAAGAAACAAAGCCTTGGGAAGCAGGAAGTCCGCAGAAATAAATTAAATCCAGGTGGAAAATGAAGAAAAGCTCTAAAACAAGTAACTGTAGAAATTAAAATTCCAAGTCCAAGGAAGAAAGTTTCTAAGATCTGTTAAAAAAACAACACGGAATTATTTATTCAGCACTTAAAATTGGGTCATTTAGCAGCCTATGGGAGGATGGTGACGGGTTCAACCACGTCTTTTTGGTTATAATAAAAACTGCAACAGGGAAGGGGCCATAGCTCAGCCATAGAAAAAAACAATTTGGATGCAGAAGAGACCAGGCTCCATTTAGTGCAGAAAGGATGAAGAAGCAGGTGGTGACTCTGCTCGAGATCCCAAAGAGCCACTGAGAGTTGTCAGAACAGAAACCCAACAGTCTGACTTTGTATAGAACAACTTCCTATGAGCTTACAGATACTAGAAATCTTTTCCACTAGAATTCTTCATCATGAAAATCATTGTACATACAGCAACTAAAGTGTATTATCAGCATACATATGACTTCTTATTGATCTACATCACGAATAGGACATGCTACTAAGCAGGAATTTTGTAGCATGTGTGTCTCCAAGATACTGGCTGTTCTGGAGACAGACCCACTAACAAGCCACTACTGACAGCTATCTGGCTGTTATTATATAGAGCCAAGTATTGTAGATGAAAAGAAGCCTTTAGTCAGACATCTCTGCTTTGTGTTCATTTTCCAGATTGAAGTAATGCATGAAGCAAGTCAGGGAGGTTCCAGCAGAGTCTTAGTGATGAGTGAAAGTGAAGAAAATCTTTCCACCAGGAGGAGGTAAGGATGAAACCAATTTCTACCAGAAGAAATAATTAGTTTAAAGAAAAAATACATTTTTTGCATCGCAACCCATGTTTTGCTGATATACTGCATTTATATGCCGCCTTTCTGCAAAAGCCCCCAAACAGGTGA
Source organism: Podarcis melisellensis (assembly GCF_964234715.1). Taxonomy (NCBI): domain Eukaryota; kingdom Metazoa; phylum Chordata; class Lepidosauria; order Squamata; family Lacertidae; genus Podarcis; species Podarcis melisellensis. The sequence continues at coordinate 9,188,139 of NC_138537.1, forward strand.
TTTTACAGTATAACAGACTGTGAGTTATAACTTAGACCTGCTCTGCCAGCAGATATTTACGACCTTTTAATGAGTATTCACAAACTTTCTTAATGCCTTGAATAACAAGCTTCTGCGCTCAAAATAGGGTAACACTGTCCACCGTTCTCTAGAGTTAAGGCAGGGAGTTGAAAGCACCTGTAGAAGGAGCAAATGATATGGACTGTATGCATTAGCTACATTTGTTTGTAATGGTAAACCATGGCTCAGTGCTACGTAGATGAGCCTGAACAAATTCCTGCATAGTGGATTTTTGCTTGTCTTCCCTCATCCTCTCTTGGAAGAGTTAAGTTTCACTTTTACTTAGCATGTAAGAAAAGAGTAAAATAATAAAATCTGTCATAAACAAATATGACTTTTTCAAATGACGTTCCTCTGGTATTTGTATTGCACAAGTAAAGGTAAAGGTAAAGGTACCCCTGCCCGTACGGGCCAGTCTTGACAGACTCTGGGGTTGTGCGCCCATCTCACTTAAGAGGCCAGGGGCCAGCGCTGTCCGGAGACACTTCCGGGTCACATGGCCAGTGTGACATCGCTGCTCTGGCGAGCCAGAGCTGCACACGGAAACGCCGTTTACCTTCCCGCTGGTAAGCGGTCCCTATTTATCTACTTGCACCCGGAGGTGCTTTCAAACTGCTAGGTTGGCAGGCGCTGGGACCGAGCAGCGGGAGCGCACCCCGCAGCAGGGATTCGAACCGCCGACCTTTCGATCGGCAAGTCCTAGGCGCTGAGGCTTTAACCCACAGCGCCACCTGTGTCCCACTGTATTGCACAAAGCACACTGCAAAAACCGATAATCCTCTTGCATGCAAGTAAGGGTGGGAGAGGTTTAATTTTGAAGTTTAACACATCTAGATTTGGTAAATTCTATACGTTATTAGTAAAAAACATCTCTTTGCCTACAGCCGACTGGTAGCTTACACAGTAAAGGTGGTTAATGGTTAATTCCATTTCAGAGATGGAAACCAGATCTTTCTCCCACCACCATTCTGGAGTGCAATTTCCTAAACCAGGAAGTAAGATAATCTCTCACTAAAGGTCACATTTCTGCCACAGGACCAAGTGAAAGGACCCAGACATTCTTTTGATATACACTTTCCAGTCTGCTGGAAAGTGTATATCCTGATACGTGAGGACTTTAGGGATGTGCACAATTCAGTGGAAGATTGGAACCTGCTGGGGGGAAAGCAAGCCTTTGAATAGATTGAGTTACTCTATGCTTTTAAACCAGCTTAACTTAAACTGGGTTCCCAACTTGTGTGACTATGCTGAATGGCCTTAGGATCCCATCATTGCCATACGCCTTTTCAGGGCTTATGCTGGTTTAAAACAAGGGTCAGCAACCTAAGGCCCATGGGCCAGAAGCAACCCGCGGAGGTCGTTTGACCAGCCCACAATCCGCCCCCGAACCGAGTTGCCAACTCAAGCACTGCGCTAAACCGGCGCAGCGCAGGGAATCGCTTCCGCGACACAGGGAATCGCTTCCGCGGCGAAGTCATGTCTGTGCAGACACAGATGCTGAAAATTGTGGGCATGCATGCGATCCGGCCCATGGAGGGATCTCCACAGGACCGATCTGGCCCAGGCAAGATAAACCTTTCCGACCCCTGGTTTAAAACGCTAGCTAATCTGGGACATACCCCAGCCTATCTTCTGCTAAACCAGGTTGTGGGAGTTACCGTAAGATGGTGACCTTCCAGGTGGGCCAGAGATCCGCTGGTTCCCAATTCTGCTCATCCCAGCAGATGGAGCCTTAAGATTGTATCCTCAGTGACTTCAGATATCAAAGTAGAACACATTTACAAAATAACACAAAATTGTTTATTGAAAACAAGTATTTTACAAAACGTGATACAGAGCAAAGGTGTTATGAATAAATAGTCATTTCTGTAATTAAAAAAAAATCATATCAAATAGCTGCAAACCAAACAAGTAACTGCTTTAAATAAACACTTTTGTGCAACAGTGTCAAAACTAGTACCTGAAGTTACCATTCAGGCTGAAGCAATTTTACCTGTGAAGTGGAAAAATAAAAGTCTAACAACCTTGCATCTGGAGCACTGGCAAACTCAAGAATTTCCAGTTTCAAATATATAAAGACAATCAATGTTCAGAACCCAGAAGGATAAGAAAATGTCGAGCTCTCTTTTCCTGGAAAGAGTGCCTTCATAACTTCTTTAAATTGTTAAACATTCTTCTGCAAGCTAAAGTAGTACGAAACCATCTCCATGTCCCTTTAAAGCTAGCTAATAAATACTTTTAAAAGCAGAACATACCTGCTGTAAAACACAAAACACATACAGCACTTCCAACAGTCAACATAAGTTTTAGGTGCTAGCTATACGTTAGGCCTTAAATCTTGTGGTCACTTGAGCATTGTGGTCACTGGACTAGCACTTCAGACAAAGCAAAGGCCTGCTAACAAGACCCAAACTCTTAAGCATATTTTGACTGTTATTGGATGGCATTAAGCTAGCTGTCAATGGGATGTCTCTTTGAAACTGGTTATAGCAATATAGAAATCAAACACCAATAAAAATCCATGTTCCATTAGCCCTACATTGTATATAATTTGAATTTAAAGCAAAGCCAGTAGCCTGGGGGAAGAGGGCAATGAGGAGAGATGGCAAAGATTCTCCCCTACCCAAACTATGCAAACCCTTTTGCCTAGAACCTTATGCGGCATGATAGGTGCAAGCAAATAAATTCAGTTCCAACCCACCCTGTAAAACAGCACTGGGGAACATGTGCGCCTCCAGATGTTGTTGAACTACAACTTTCATCAGCTGTAGTCCAACTGGCATGGCCAATGGTTAGGGATGATGGGAGTTGTAGTCCCATATCTGGAGAGTCAGAGGTTCACCATCCCTGCTGTAAAACAGGAAAGCATACAACTAAGAAACAGCTTCCACTCCCTCTTCTTTCCCCATGTCCCCTAAATTTGCTCCAGAAGTTTGAGGGAACTCTTACAACTTATTTAGGGGGCAGAGAGGAGAGGGAGGGGGAGTCCATTTCTGCGGGCAAAAGTTCTTGCACTAGCAGAACTTACGCATTTTCTATTTCGGATTCAGAGATTGCAAAGTCCCTTAAAACATGAATGGGTGGGGAATTTACTCACGTAAGTAGCTGACATGGATTGGTGTGTTTTACACCTTTCTGAACTTTAGAAGCCACTCTTGTGCTGTGTAATCCTACACTTTCAGATAAAACAGTGTCTCCTGCTGATTAAGTTTAACAAAAGTGAAGAGGATGAAAATATATTTGCAGTGAAGACCAACTGGAAGGCGAGGAATAATTAAGTGTGTTTTTTTTGTTCAGAGATCAGTGCTTTGGTTGCAAGATTTTACACCTTTTTTTAGTTGTTTTACAAAATTTTGAAATAGAGATTAAGTTTTTCAGGATTCATTTGAACCAGTGCTTGAAGCCAGCATGAGCACCACTTGTATAGGATCAAGGTTTCTAAAGTTAGGACTGAATTATCACCGTGATGGACTGTGATGGTAGTGGTAACAGGCATAGTGCCATTGGATTGATAAGACATACAGCATTGGAGTGGGGGAGAAAACATTATTTAACTAGTACATCAATACTTTCATCATTGCATTTATCTGAGCTGCCTACTTTACCTGCTCTTTCCAAATCGCATTATAAACAGAAGATGTACATGGTTTTCAAATAATCTGATTTCCAAATTCAATTCCATATGGTAATTACAGCTAGTTTAGAATTGGAAGTGTAAACATACAGTTTTCAGCAATATCTAGCCAGTTCTTTAAGTCTCTTGGACAAATACACTCTAACATATGGTAGCAAATGGTTCAATAGAGCCAAGAAAACTTTGTTGAAGCCATTAGATTAGTGTGGGATATAGGCAAACATTCACATTTAAAGTTTTCACATAATATTTTATGTTCATTTTTCATGTGTCAAGGGAGAAAAGAGCTGGAGATTTCAGATTTTTGGCTCAACAAGTCTATTCAAGTATTAGGAAAATGCAGCAACACAGGGATATGTGTCCTGATAGTCTAATCTGCAAAGAAGCATAACATTAACCATTCTACAATATATTTTACCCAAAACTCCAGAGGAAATGTTTTTCACTTTTGGATCCGTAGCCTGCTTCCAAAGGTAGCGAAGGTCTTCTACATGTCCATGAGAAGTCATCATTCTGTTGTAAATGCATGGGTGATATGGAGCCTTCCCTTCCCCAGAAAAAAAGGGATGGTGTTGTGGTTCAATTCCCATTTTGTTGGCACAGAGACCCATGAAAACATCATCGATGTAAAGGCTTGAATTAAGAGTCTGCGAGGCTGCATATACTTTAGCTGCTACATCACTCGATATTACATACGCAGCTCCTGCTGTGTAATCCGGATACGCAGGCCAGGGATACATTTCATAGGGAACATAGTATTTGCTTTTCTTGTCTCTTATGGGAGGTGCTCCACGATGGACACGTCCAATCCAAAAATTCTGAACACCAACTTGTGCTAAATTTTGGAGGTATGCAACAAGATTTGGCATGTGGATGAAAATGTCATCATCTGCTGACATAACAAACTTGGCGTGAGGACAGAACTTATTTACCCAGCTAAACTGCATGAGTAATTTGTGGGTAAGGTTGTAGAAAGTATCTAAGAAGTCTCCTTGAATCAGGTCGCCGTAAAACTTGTCTTCTGTTTGAAGCCTCATTTGCATATAGTCTCTGTCTGTAAGGTTTCTTGGCTGCCCCAACACAAACAGGGTCTTTATGTTGGCCTGAAGATAGTAACGGACGTACCTTTCATTACCCCACGTTTTCCGAATAGAGTCTCTCCGGTGACGGTTCTCAGGTGAAGACTTCACAAGCAGCAGCAGCAGAACATCTTGCTTCTGACATTTCTCCTTGTGGTTGATCAAGTATTGACAGCCTGCTACCCTATCCAAGTCCTTACTGATAGATAAGCTGTCATTCACAAAATCATAGCTATTTATGAGGTATCTATAAGAGTAAGACTTCATGTGGCTCACAATACTATTGTCAAGTGGTCCCCAAAAAACCATGAGAGACAGCACAAAACAAGTGGCAAATAGCTGTACAAATTGGCATTTTCTTACTCTTCTATGATTAATGTACATTCTGATGCACTCTTCTTATGTCCAACTACAGTTAAGGATCTTTATTTTTAAACAGAGTTCTTGTTTTCGCAAAAGAGTTCACAGTCTCTCCCTCAGGGGAAGTGTTCATCGTAGATGAATATTTATTTTGGACAGCAGCCTTAATAAAATCCTCATATGCCAACTTTTATAAGTCATCTTGCTTCAAAAGTTGTTTGCTAGAATGGAAGGTGTGAAGTAGAGTCTGGACAACAGCACCGGCTGAATATAGTCTTTGCTCTGCTGCATCTTTAGCTGATCGAAGAATTACCTTGCATTTGTTCTCTTACGGCTTAAGACACCTGCAAAATATACGAAAGAAAATACTTTAGCCAAATGTTATTACATTTTATTTTATTTTTTTTAAATAATTTTTATTAAGGTTTTCCAAATTAAAACAAATAAAATCCAATTCATAAACTTTCTCCAATATCCAGGACTTCCCCTCCCCACCCCCTCTTGTGTTCCAAATCTTCCAAAAAAGCAATAATATTCAACAAATTCTTATTCCCAAAATACACTCATCATCAATAACTCAATTTATCCAAATTTCCATCCCCTAAGGTCGACCTATTCCCTTCCACGAGTTCCCCCCTTTCAAATATAGTACAGATGAAAATAGAATAAAAACAAACAATAATTTTACAACCTTTGGATTCCAAATTTCCCTCCCCTCTTTCCCTGTTGCGTTCCTCCTATCCCTCCACTTCTAATGTCTTCCTGATGAACCCACATTTCACTAAACCCACATCCCTCTGGTTCTTTACCGGTCTTTTTTTTTTAAATTACAGATGTCCAATCATAGAAGGAGTCTATCAAAGGGGGCCCATTTCTTCTATCCAGATTTTTATATCCAGGAGTATAAACTCCAATTTTATATCCATAAGCTTGTCAAATCTGGATATCCCAAATGTTCCCACTCCAGTTCTGTCCAGTTCTTGTTGTTTCCTTATTCTTGTCAATCACTCTCCTCCTTTTTACTTCCCTGTTCCCTCACAGAAATGTTCTTTTTCCAAAGGCTTCTAGTGTCTCTACAGAGGCTTGTTATTCAGGAGCAAAACATTACATCATGTTCCTTTCATTTTTCAACAGATTAATCCATTGTTTCCAGTAAAGTGTAGGCCTCTGTAGACAAAATAATGTTCCATTTCTGCAGTTTCCCAGGAGATTAAAAGTTCTATCCAACTGTTCAAGTTTCCCGTCGAAAACACATGCAATGTCCCTCAGCTCCTCTAGGTGGATTACAATAACAAAGTTCCCTTCCAGATCACATCCGCCAGTCCAAATATCTTATAAATCCTTATTTGAAACAATTTATCTCCAATTTATAACAAATGTAACCGGCAAAGTCCTCATAACAAAGTCTCAATTTCATTCTTCCGTTTTGACAGCTCTTTGACAGCTGTCAAAACCTCCGTTATTCTTCTCCAGGCATTTTCACGAATCGCTCCAGGGATTCCGGGGGGGTTGCTTTTTAATACGAATTCCACTTTTCTCCTCCAGCTCAATCTTATAAATTTCCCTCGCGAAGTTGCTAGTTCGGCAAGATAAGGTTCCTCTCGATCTTAGTTATCCAGTCCTTTGTTTTGGCTCTTCTACAATTTGGGGGGGGGCTGACTTCCTTTTTTCCACCTCCCCCGTTCGCTCCAGATTCTAAAAATTTATCCCTCTTTTTAGTCCATATTCCAATTACTCACGGGTTCTTCTTTTGGGTCCAAATTTTCAATAGAAGAAGTCAGCGCTCTCCGCCGGATGGCATGCGGCTGCGCTCGGCAGGGATAGCAGAGGACTCAAAGCACCACGCTCCTCCCCGGCACCCGATCCGTAGCCTTTAAAAAGGCTCCTTCACGAATCGAGAGGGCGCTGACGGTGCCAGCCGAGTCTCCATGTCCACGGCCTCCGTGGCCGTGGTTTTTAAGGGTCCCCGCATCGCCGGTGCGGTAGGACCCAGCCCCTGCCGAGCAGGCTCCCTCCGGAGCTCGGAGGGAGCCCGCCATTCGGCGATGGCGCCGACCCGGAAGTCCCAAATGTTATTACATTTTAAATCACAGTTATAATCCCAGAGAAGACCCCTAAAAATACAAAAACACAACAGGTGAAGGATAATTACTCAAATTTTGGACTTATTTGTATCAAACAGACACTTCCACTTCCCCATGCATGGCTGGATTCCATGCCATTCCAGAAACCAGGGGTGGGGAACTTGTGGTCCTCCAAATGTTGCTAGACTACAACTTACATCATACCTGACCGCTGGCCATGCTGGCTGGGGTTGATGGAAATTGGGGAATCAAACATCAAACTGCTGCAGTCATACGTTCTTGACTATCTGATATGCAGTAATCAAGTACACAGAATTTCATCACATTACAGAACATTTATATTGAAGTTCAATGGTTCACTTCAGACAAATTCTCATTAATTCTTAATAGTTCTCCATGGCAAGTCAATATTATCCCAATATTGCAGATAGGGGGAGCAGAAATAGCAGCTTGCCCAAGCTTGCAGACCAGCCTGGATCTCAGAAGGAAATATCTTCAAACACCTATCATTGCTTTTGCTCTGCAAACCCTCCTCCAAATGATATATAAGTGCACATATATTAAAGCGTTCTGCAGCCTTTCTGCAGATCACCTGAATGGAGCTCAGAGCAGTGTTTTGAGAACCTCTGGTCTAGAAAGAATAGGCGCTCATTCTTTGCTAATTTACAAGACCAGTTTACACCATTTTCACGAATAAGACATGTAGTATTTAAATGATATTCTGACATTGTCGAGACAATGAAAAATGAGGTATTCCTGGTATGTACATTTCTTTGCCAACTTTCAGCCTTACATGGCGTTTTGAGTGTAGGGCTTGGCGATACCAGCTTTTCATCATCACCAGCCAAACATCGCAATCTGGCAATATACCAAATTTCTCCCTCTGTGCAGTATGAGGGCAGAATGGTATGGTGGTTTCACCAGCGATATACTGCTGAGTGAAGCCAACATCACTGTCTGCTCCTCATACCAGTCCTGGGTGATAAAATGTTGATGTATCGCCCAGGCCTATTTGAGTGTATGTGTAATTTCAAGGGAAACCTGACAGCATGATGGAAAAAATGCAAGTAGTATTTCTCAACCTGTGGACATATTAACAGGCACTCCAGAAATTAAAATATCCATGTGTCAGGTACTCTGCTATCCTATTCAGCATGCACCCATAAAAGCTTTTTCAGTACAGGACTTAAATCTGAGGAGGGGGGGAAGATTGCCTCAAGCAGATGTTTACAAGGAAAAGAAAGAAATAGCATCTTTCATAAGGCTGCATAAAAAAAAAATCTTCAATTGTCCCAATGTAATTCTACAGTGGTTGAGTCATTAAAACGAGATTTAGTAGATCCAGAACTTGCAGAAACCAGCAGAAGTACTTAGGTTTCTGGTCACGAAGCATTAAAAATGGCCCTGTACTGAGAAAGAACGTGGTTTTTGTTTGTGCCATAGTTTGCTGTTTAATTACAAACACTGTCTGTATGTTTGGATGCAATGGAGGTCATAAATGGAGCTAAACACTTGTGCTGTCTTCAGCCGGCCCTCTGCTCCCCAAAATCAGATGCTCTGTGCTTCAACAGGGGGCAACTGTCCCCCCAACTGTGACCTCCTAGGAAAATTCATCCCTTCCCAGGCCTATTAGGATTAAATCTGTTGTGTGGAGTCCCAAATGGGTTGTCTAAAATGAATTTATCTGAAGGCAGCAGGGCTGTAAACCTATGTGGGCAGGGATGCTTTTATTAACTTTTCCTCTTGGTTTTAATGTACTTATGTGTGTTGGGGGACAGGGCTGGGGGTTCTGTCTGGTTGTTTTGGGTTGCCTTGGGCAAGATTAACTAACTAAATAACAGAATACCTAAAAGCAGGAAGCCCAGTGTGGTAAGCAAGGAACTCTTTCTTTGCTCAGGGTGCAGCTGTAAAGATACCATTTGAAGCCAATGGCTAGCAAAAGATTTGGTTGTTTAAAAGGCACATATAAAAGCCAGCCTTCTGTGTGAGGACTGGGGACAGTGGCCTCAGGGGCAGAGAGGTGACTGCAATGCCCCCGTCTCTCCTAAATTTCCCTCAGGCTGCCGGAGGAGAGATGCACTTCAGTGAGAAGGGTTGAGGCGGCCATAACGCTTTCTGAGGAGAAACAGTCGCCTGCCTGCTTCCATAAACAGTCCAAGTGGGGGAGGGGAAAGAAAAGTGAAATTTGAATCTCAGGCCCTTCTTCCATCTCCATTGCATGCGCTAGCTCTTCGAAAAAAGCAGCATTTGTTCAGACACAGGAAGCATGTTCATAGCCGCCGCCACCCACAAAAAACAAGAGCCTTTTATTACCACACCTGAAGGTAATCACAAGGCAGGCAGACAAGCGTTTTCTTCACTCATTCTCCACATTGCAAGATCTGATCTCTATCACTACCCAGTTTTTCCCAAATGAAGCATAAAGCACTGTGCTGTGACCGTTTGAAAAATAACATCTGTAAAGCACCATGCTAACTTTATTGCTAATCACCCTATTAGACTGATCGCTACGTCACAAGGCCAGAAATTTAATAAAGCAGTCGCCTCTGAAATAGCAGTTTCACTATAATCTGTTTGCTAGTGTCCAGTTAAAGCTACTTTTGGTCTCCATTTGGGTCCATGAGAGGCCCTAACTAACATTTCAGAGTGAGTGTGCCTGTGTGTGTAATAGGCAAGATAGACAGGGGACTCTATTCCTTTGCCCTCTCAGTGTTTTAAACCACTTTGACTTTGAATATATCTCATGATCAGGACTCCGATCCCCCTACCTAAAAAAAACACAAAAGCCCCTTAACAAATATGAAAGCAGAAGTCTTGCAAAACAGCATTGTACGAGTGTAACCACTGTCCCCGTCAGTGAAGCTCAGGGCTACCAACCGAAACAACCTGCAAGTCACTGACCGCACTGTGGCTTAGTAATGTGGTGAAGCAGGAATCCACACCTGTATTACTCTTCCCCAAAACCTGAGGCAATGTGAAAGAGCCCTTTGTGACAGGAGAAACAAAACTAGAAAGAAATACAGGGGGAAAGCCTGTCTTCCTATAAGCCAAAGCTGCAGAACTCTCAGCCTCATGGTGGCTAGAAACACAATTTTGAATTTAAAAGCAATGCACAGCAACTACTGTATTTTGCATTAGAGTGCATATTCGATGTACAAGCAGGGCAGGCTTACAGCCAGGCATCTCTCATTTCCAACTTCTTTTTTGCCATGCCCCACCTAAGCATCTCTAAAATCTCTGTGACATATAATATTATTCAAAAAGCGAACTCCTGTTCACGTGGAGGAATCCTAAAAGGCCATTAACTTGGTCTAACTCATTCACGAATTGCACCCCTGTGGGGCGTGTGCCCCAAGTTGGGAACCATGGCTCTACACCAAATTAAAGAGTTCAGCTTGGTCTCCTCTCACAAGTAACTCACAAATTCCTTTAGTTGTTTGGAACATTATCTGTGAAGTAGTTTAATTAAACCGTGGGTGGCCAACCCATAATAGACAAGCATTATATTCTAAATAATATTCATCACAGCTGTTATTTAACTATTCCTCGGTAGATGTCTAGCAAGAAAGGGAATTGCTTGCAGAACTTGCAACAGCCTAAATGCCTTATAATTTCAGATTTATATATATATTTTTTAAAATGATATTAGAAGTTTAAAAGTTACAGAAAAAAGGAGAAAACAAAAAAAATTAACAAAACATACATAAAAAATACATAAAAAAATAAAAAATACAATAACAATAAAAAACACATCCAATATTCCATATCTTTATCTTTCATTTACTTGTTTCATCGACTTCCTCACACCTCCCTTTTTGTATTCTAGTTTAGTTATTTGTTTCAGCAAATTCTTTCCATCTTTCTCAATTTTTATTGGGTAATTTATCTTAACAGTCTAACCTATTAATTAACTCAGCAAATCCTTTCCATCTTTCACTATATTCTGTCGTTCAGTTTACCTTAATTTATTTTAACCTTATCCTACCATGAAATACCTTAAATACATTTTTCCTAATACTCATTAATTTTATACTAATTCCCAAAATAAATTTTTTAAAGCTTTCTTCCAATCTTCATCCAACGTCTCTTCTTCCTGGTCTCGGGTTATGTCAGTCCTTACTGTCCATTCCATCTAGTCCATCAACCTGGTAATCTTATGTCCGAGGCTCTTAAGTCCCCTCCATGTCCCTTTTGCAGATCTTCTTGTTTATACCTGCACTTTACCTTGTCTTTTGTTGATCTCTTTCTTAGTTTCTTTCCTTTCTCATTGAGGAGTAGGTCTCGGGGAAACTCCAACCCAGAAATATCTCCATCTCCCCTCAGCAGATCAGCCCATTCCCCACAGTCCCATTCCCCACAGTCAGCAGTGTAGTCCAGAAAGTATTTAGAAGCATGTTTCAAAGTCCCTCCAAAATTAAGAACCCTACAACTCCAGGCCCCCCCTGGCCCGCTCCAGATTCAATCTTCAAGAACAGCGGCTTATGCTCCTGCAGGGCCTCGGGTCTCTCCATTTGTGTTGCTTGAGGTTCAGCAGCAACCTCCTCCATTGTCTTCTGCATTTGCACTTGCCCTGTCAAAACAGGTTCCTGGGTTGGTTCCTGAATGGTTTCTATATAAGTATATAATTTCAGATTTATAGTAAGAGGAGTACAGGATCTTTGTCTCGGGTCAAAGAAATTCAGGCATCATGTGAGATGCAGCTGGCCAGAAGCAGTCTTGAGGTGCTCCAGCTGAACACAACCAGCACATGGTATTTACCCTCCTAGCGGAAAGGGAACCGTTTGTTTTTTTTTCTGGTAGATGGCCTGTGCTATGATTAACAACTTGGACAGACGTAGCCAAGGTTTGCAGCTTGTGGTGTGCAACAGGAGGGAGAAAAGCTGCAGAAGCAGTTTTTTTTTTAACACAGTTGAAATCAGCACTTTCCGCAGCACGAGTCAAGCTCTATTATTTTGGTTACATAAAATTACACAAACAAATGAAACACTCAGCAACTGCCTAGACAAGGTTCGTTTCAGCCTGCATACTAAAAATAATAAATGCTAGAAAGCAGCCCTAAGTTATTGGGGGGCTGGGGGGGGGAGAGAAGCAACGTTATTTTGCCCAATCTATCTGGATTGCCTGGGTACCTCTCTTCTTATCCCAGTTGCTAATTAATTAAACAAGTTCATCTTCCAGTGATGCTCACCCCCACCCAATTTTTTCTGCCAACAAACCCCTACAATTCTCAGAAGATTTAGGGGAATGTTGTGGGCTAGGGAGCATAATCAGTTCTTGTGGGGCACTGGCCAAGCCTTCAGTGCCTCAGATCTAGCACATCTCAGAACACTGTTTGAAAACCACTGTCAGATTCCCTTCTTAACACAGCGCAGGCAAGTACCAGTTATTTCAGCTGCATGCTACTGTTGTGGTATACTTCTACTCAAGCACTCGTGGTTTTTACATCCTTCCCCAAAATGGCGCATCTCTACACTACAAGTCATGCTGATGACTAGTGCCAGCAAAGTAGGACATTAATAAGCACAAAATCCATTGTGATTTTACTCCTCATGCCCAATAACAATGCATCTTGGAAGGCCCAAATAATCCCAACACTAGGATCCCAGCAGCTCTCCAAATAACTCTTGATGGTATACCTAGGATTCTCCCATATTTATACTCGCAATGCAGCAGGGGAGATTGGGCTGGAAGAGAAGCTTTCTGACCATGAAACTTGTTGAGGGTAACTAAACGTGCATGGAGGGTTTGGGGGAATCAGGAGGCAGAGAAGGAAATGGAGAGGCGTAATGACAAAAGGTGTGCTCAGATTTTCTTCTGGCAACAAGTAAATAGTCCACTTGCCCATTTATCCCCAGGAGAGGTATAAACGATTATCAGTTTGGACTACATGCATCAATTCAAAACAAAGTTAGAAATGCTGGTACTTTTTAATCTCCACCCTTCCTCCAAGGATGACACGAGTAGCAAACAGAGGGCTCTAATATTTAAAGTGTTCAGAATGCCATCCTAGTGGCATTTATTGGAGAACGCTCTTTTTCTTGCAGGAGTTGTAGAAGCTGTTCTTTAAATAGAGAGAAAGAATAGTGAAAATGTCTTAAATCAGAAATATGAATATGCACATACACTCTTTCTTGTTAAAATATTTTCAGTGCTTACACTTAAGCGCATACTTTATTGCCAAAAACAAAGATTTTTTCCCCCCCAGGTGTTCGGATTCCAGTTATAATTAAAGAGCTTTTTAATGAAACATGTACACACGCCCAGTTTCTAGTCCATTACAAAGATCCCTTTGGTACAAGTTGTACTTCAATCACAAAAAAATACACCCTCTGATCAAAAGTACAATATTTCATTAAATATCGGGCTGAGCTTTGTAGCCTTTGCAAATGCACTGTGTCATGCAACCGTTACGCAAGTGTCAGGGCATGGAAAGCTTCTGTGTGTAACAATTTCTGAAGCCTCACTCAGACAGCGTGCCTTGCACCCAGGTGGATTAATGGAATAGTAATGTAATGACACATGAAGGAAACCATGAGAAAACTGTCAAGGTAGAAGTGGTTTTTAAAGTCTTTTAAAGCGTAAGTGTAGAAAGCCCGCAAGCCACACAATGTGCAGTTCCAGGAAGCAACTCCGATTTGAAAAGGCTTCTCTTCCTCTCTTGCACTCCCTATAACCTTTAAAACTATCAGTTTTCATCCTCACACCCTTGACTGGTGCATTTTTATGGAATATTACCCACCCCCTATTTGACCTTTCTGGATGCTTCTCCCAATTTGCCCAAGCAGTCACCTACTGACTGTGTAACTGAGTACCTGAGTGGGGTTACCATGCAAGCTGGTTTGCATATTACTCTTGTATTAAAATGTGCAATGCAAGACTGGAAGCTAGACTTTGCCCTGGAGCGTAATCTGAAGGCAAATGAGGCAACCACCGTGCTAATGGTAAGCAAGTCCGAGACATGTGGTGCCTTGGGTTCCACAACAGAAGAAAGCCTGGATATAAATTTAAGAAATTAACAAATTCATGCTGAATGGTTTAACACAGAAAACTAGATTCCATAGTGTTTTATTTGACACCTTCACTTCAAGTGTCTTCAGACGAAAAAGGTTGCAATATAGTTTATAGTTTTCAGGTTAATAATGTCAGCAACCCCATTCCAGGGTCGTCTCTGTGTGTCTCTCACACATTAGCCACACAAAAGACACCTCCCCATTCTGCTAGGATAAGCAGCAGAAAGTATATATCTCCTCTATATACACTACACCGTTCGTACATGGATAGGATAGCATAGAAATGTGCTAACAGTAACAGGATGTGCACATGCATCTGGCTGCCCATAAAACCACTCAGCACACTGTGGTTTTCAGGTGGCTTCCAACCTCTCACTGGTTCTTAAAAAAAGAATCATTTTATTTTACTCATTTATGAAATTTATTCCCTGGTTCGAAGGTGGGCTTCAAGTGAAACAGTTCCAAATGGAACAGGTCAGTACAGATTCAGCTAAAGAGGTGCGTCCCACAAAACAAAACACCTTAACTTTCAAAAGGCCAGGGTGAAGAGGTGCATCTTCAGCATATGGTGAAAGCTGTACAATGCAAAGATTCCTGCACTGAAGGGGGTTAGACTAGATGACCCTTGGGTTCCCTTCCAACTCCACAATTCTATGAAAATGCTAGATGCCCTCCACAATTGGGGGGTGCGGGGCACAAGGAAAGCCCCCTATGCAGACCTTAACCTCTGAGAAAATGGACAGGGAAAGTATTTCAGATATTTTGGACCTAAATCATTTATTCAATTACCCTAGGTTTTTTTATATATACACACAGGATAAGAACAGAAAGAGCTGTCTTACATTGAATCAAGACCATCTGTCCAACTAGTGCAGTATTGTCTATAGGCCTTCAGGCCACAGCAGATAATTCAGTTAAGATGTTGACCCTGTGTGTGTCAGTGTGAAAAAGGGCAAAATCCATGCTAGGGATCATTAGGAGTTCTTATGCTTGGACCACACACGGAATACTGTGTGCCGTTCCAACGGGTTCACTACAAAAACGATACTGCAGTCCTGGAAAAGGGTGATCAAAATGATTGCTGTGGTCTGTAGCAACTCTCTTACGAGGAAAGGTTACAATATTTGTGCCTTTTTCCATTTAGAGAAAAAGCAAGTGTTTAGCGGGGTATAAAATTACACATGGTGCGCAAAAAAGCGGACAGAGAAAATATAATAATAGTAATAATAATAATAATAATAATAATAATTTATTATTTATACCCTACCCATCTGGCTGGGTTTCCCCAGCCACTCTGGGCGGCTTCCAACAAAAGATTAAAAATACATTAAAACATCAGTCATTAAAAACTTCTGTAAACAGGGCTGACTTCAGATGTCTTCTAAACGTCAGGTAGTTGTTTATTTCCTTGCCATCTGATGGGAGGACGTTCCACAGGCCAGGTACCACCGAGAAGGCCCTCGGAGCTGGACCTCAGTGTCCGAGTTGAACAATGGGGGTGGAGACGCTCCTTCAGGTATACTGAGCCGAGGCTGTTTAGGGCTTTAAAGGTCAGCACCAACACTTTGAATTGTACTCAGAAACATACTGGGAGCCAATGTAGGTCTTTCAAGATCGGTGTTATGTGGTCTTGGCGGCTACTCCCAGTCACCAGTCTAGCTGCTGCATTCTGGATTAGTTATAGTTTCCAGATCACCTTCAAAGATAGCCTCACGTAGAGAGCATTGCAGTAGTCCAAGCGGAGATAACCAGAGCATGCACCACTCTGGTGAGACAGTCCGTGGGCAGGTAGGGTCTCAGCCTGCATACCAGATGGAGCTGGTAGACAGCTGCCCTGGACACAGAAAAGTTTTCCCTCCCCCCTAACACTAGAATTCAGGGACCTCTAGTGAAGCTGAATGTTGGAAGACTCAGGACTTCTTCACAAGTGGAGAGAGAGCTGTTGCACTCAGGTCCTGCATGCAGGCTTCCCACGGGCACCTGGCTTGGCCGCTATGAGAACAGGATGCTACTCTAGATAGAACACTGGCTCTGCCAATGTCCTTAACCTAGGGCGTCAAATTTTGTGGTGCCTTTTACCCAAGTGAAATAGCTCTCTCAAATCAATACACCGCCCCCCCAAAATAGTATGGATTATTCCATTTGCCAAGATCAGTTGTCACTGAGCCCTGGCTCGCTCTGTCCCCCTACCATGTTTAAGCACAAAGCTTTAAGAGTACGGGCATACAACCCACATGAAACAAAGGACCTTACAGGGTCAGAAATGGTTTCCTCAAGGCACAGAAAGCCTATTTAGCCATCTATAGAAGCATTACTCAACCAGCCCTAGCTTCACTCCTCAGTACTTATTTTTACATGAGCATGTGATGGTCACAGGAAAAAGTTAGTCAATGTTAAAACCCATTACATACCAAGCTGCTGGCATACACCCCTGCTGTGTGCGGAGCTCAGCTTTTACAGCACATTGAAACTTGCAAGCCCTCAACATCTTGGTTCCTTCAGATTATATTGATCCGGCCTTCCCCTAGCTTGTGTCTTCTGGCCTACAGATTACTTCACTGGTGCCTTAGCTCAGAACAAACTTTGCCTGTGGAAAACAGCAGATTCGCTCAACCTGGACATCAAATGAACCTCAACGATACCAGCCAGTTGCAGGCCTTGGGTCCCCCCACCCGCTGGACACTAAATGAAGGCTGCTGGCCAGACTTTTTCTTAGAACTACAGCTTTGGAACAAAAAGCACACGTAGCCAGTAATTGACAAACAAAGCATCCTATAAGCCTCCCATAGCTCAGTTTTAGAGCTTTGCAAGCAGGGATGAAACACAGCACCTCCAGTTAGAAGGATCAGTTAGGTGTCAAGAAAGAGCCAATACTGAACCACTAACGTCTCACATCAAACGAAACTGATCTGTAGAAAACAACCTGAAAAAAGAGACAAACGACGTACAGTGGTACCTCTGGTTGCAAACAGGATCCGTTCCAGAGGCCCGTTCGGAACCTGAAAAGAACGCAACCCGTGTCTGCACGGGTCGCAATTTGCCACTTCTGCGCATGTGCATGACATCATTTTGCGAGTCTGTGCATGCACGAGCGGCAAAACCCAGAAGCAACCCTTTCCGGTACTTCCGGGTCGCCGCGGGACGCAACCTAAAGCAAACGTAACATGAGGTATGACTGTACAAAAGTAAACTAAGAAATCTTTGATAAAAAAAAATAATTGGAAAAATAAATAGAGCCAATATTGGATCGAACCAATAACACATCTTGTCTGGCATCCTGTTCAATGGGTCTCCAAAAGCATTATTACTTCAAGCTGTGAAGGCAGAGCTTGGTAGACATGGTAGCCAACAGTCTTTGAGTGCCCTCTCCTCCATGAATTTGTCTAATCCTCTTTTAAAGCCATTCAGGTTGGTGACTGTCTCCTGGGCGAGGGAGTTCCATAGTTTAACCATGCTCTGAATGGAGAAGTGCTTTCATGGACCTGTCCTGAATCATCCCAACATTCAGCTGCAAGACTTCTACCCAAGAGTTATTGCCAGTAGATACTACTGGACTGGTTGGACCAACAGACTGACTCGATACAAAGCCTGAAAAACAAAATTACATTACAATCAAACTTACACTACTTGGCAAATAGCTTTTAGGTGTTTTTAAAACTCAAATAGCTAGAGCACACTATAGTGTATAGGCGCACAACTTGATATCTGGAGCTACTCGTACAACAATAGGCTTACTTTCGCTTCTGTCATTTGCTGCACTTTCAGCATGCATTAGTTTTGTTTTGCAAAGGCCATTCACTTATCCTGTTCGTAACTGGAACAGTTATCTAGGCCAGGAGAGGAGAATGGGGATCTCTTTGTCCCTCAAGTTTCTCCCTGTTCCATAGCTCAGACAGACACAAGACTGAGTTCTCTGTAAACTGAAAATTTGGAGGGTGGATTTGTGTGCATTGCTGACCAAAGCAGCAGCAGACCTGTGAGTCTTTGTGGAGGCTGCAATTAAGAGACTGGCAACATTTGCATATCACAGCAAGCCATGGTTAGTGGGCTGCCATGAATGCACAGATTGCTTCACTCCTCTCCCTGCTAGCAAGAATGATCACCCAGCAACAATCCCTGGTTTACCTGTTATGTCCAAGCCAGGAATTCAAACACACTGTCATTCAGATGAACAATTGGTAAGCCAAGAACAAATCTTGGCTTTAGGTCATGTTTTATTTGGAGTGAAGCATACCCCCCCCCCCCAATTTGGACACAGGAGCCAAGGACTGGGGTTTGTTGCATCTTCTTACAAGCAGGGAGGAGTCAGGTGCGAGCAATCTGTGCATTCTTAGTAAGCCATAAAACATGGCTTACCATGACATGCAAAAAGCAGCCAGCATGTAGGATGCAATGTCAGACAGCCATGCCAATATGAAGAATCCTCCAAAGAGTGTTTCACACATGAGTTTCATCATATGCAGCAGTGTGTTCATGAGTAGGGAAGAGCAGGCTGGAGTCATGTAGAAACTGTTGCGTGTACCGGCTTACAGGAAATATGCATACTGAAAATGATTGAACTGTAGATGCAGCAAATCCAAGCTGGCTATAAGACAAGCCACTCAACAGTTACCGTATTTTTCGCTCTATAACACGCACTCGACCATAACACGCACATAGTTTTTAGAGGAGGAAAATCCATAGGCATGCCACCCATAGGCATTCCCTCCATAACACACACAGACATTTCCCCTTACTTTTTAGGAGGAAAAAAGTGAGTGTTGTGGTGCAAAAAATACAGTACTTAAGAGGCTTTTTTAGTTTGCAAACCTGTCCCAAAAGGGAATTCAGCCCAATTCCATTTGATAACAGAAAGTTGCCCAGCAACCAAGGTCAATTTTCATTGACACATTTTCTAAGATTGTGGGGTGGGGAGGCCTGATTATCAGTAGTTCAGGAAAGCAAGGAACAGTTAATTATACCAAAAGTTTTCAATCCACAAAACAAGTGGCAGCTACCAATTACATAACTAGATAGTTCCTGATGCACCCAGCTCCATGCTGTTCGCAACCCAATGTCAAGCATACAGTGCAGTTTGAGACTTGCTTTCTTTTCCTTTCCAAGACATCAGAGCACTGAACAGGCAGAAGAGAAATATAATTACACCACCCCAATCACCACCAGCAGTGCGAAATTCCAGGGGTTGCAGGCATGCTTCCCAGGATTTGTGTTCCCTTTGGGGACAATGTGGCACTACAGAGACTATGGTTTCATATGGTTTTATTTACACATATATGCAACCTGCACCTGGGTGGAGGGATTGCGGAGCATTCACATCCTAATAGGGTCTGGCTTCCCCCTTAATGGCAGCATTAAATCCAAAGGACAGCAAAAAGCCATCCGCTGTGTCTCTTAGTTCAAGCCCGTCATCCCACTAGTACCCAGCAAAGGAGGGCCCCGGGGCCCCAGTCACCCTTGCCTGGCAGTCTTGCCCTATGTTGATTTATTGTTGAACCCGCACCCATCTGGCTGGGTTTCCCAAGCCACTCTGGGCGGCTCCCAACAGAATTAAAAGCATAGTAAAACATCAAACATTAAAAACTTCCCTAAACAGGGCTGCCTTCAGATGTCTTGTAAAAGTCAGATAATTGTTTATTTCCTTGACATCTGATGCGAGGGCGTTCCATAGGGCGGGCGCCACCACCAAGAAGGCCCTCTGCCTGGTTCCCTGTAGCTTCACTTCTCGCAGGGAGGGAACCATCTGAAGACCCTCAGAGCTGGACCTCAGTGTCTGGGCTGGTGGTTTCCTTGATGGACCATCACCAACTTTGTCCTCCACTAATGGCCCATTCACCTGACTCTGCCGAGGTGGCTTGGCTCCTCAGCATAACTAAATCCAGGGGCTTCCCCAAAGTTTAATAAAACCTCGATTAATTTGAACTTTTACTAAATCCAGGAATTATGGGGTGACCCAACCAATTCATAACAGTACCTTTCATCTCTATGATGGGGATTTCTTGCAAGGAAAGTCTGCAGTCTCTTTTCCATGCCATGCTCCTTACAGAGATGCAAAGTCCATCCCTTGCCACCCCATTAGGAGTGCACACTTTGCTTCCTCTTAACAGCTGCATGCAAGGAGGCCACTCATGAAATTTGTAATCTACAGCCTAGGAACAAATACCTAAAATCAATGCTGCACATTCATGGCCATGCAAGGACTGGATTCCAGATCGACTAAGCCAGGGATGAGGAACATGTGGTCCTCCAGATACTATTGGATTCCAGTTCATATCAGCCCCAAGCAGCATGGCCAATGATCAAGGAAGGATAAGAGCTGCAGTCTAGCAGCAGCTAGAGAGCCACAGGTTCCTACTCTGTGTTAAATGCAGTTGTTTAGCCACTATCTTTTGTACTGGGAATGCATTAGTATCCAAGCATCTCCCAGGTTCCCTTTATCTTACTCAATAAGCAAGAGAGCTTATTCAATAAGCAAACGAGCTTCTTATTACCACACCACACAAAATCTCTTAGCGAAGCTACACCGTAGGAGGACAAAGCAGAGAGATAATGGTGTACGGGAAACATTTTTTGAAGGAGTAACTACATGGGACATGAGGCAAGATGTTCCCACTGCCATTATTGCTTAAGCCAAAGCAAAGCTACACATAAACCTGAAGTGATGCAACAGTTATTCTCTTCCCCAGAAAACTCCTGGGAACTGTGGTTATGCAAGGGGAGAGGACTAATCTCTGCCACCTCACCATACCATAATTCAAAGTTTTTTTGTGGGAATACCATGATAATTAAGTTGATATGAACATAGATGTGCTTTTAGTCAAGATAGCACAGTACTAAGCAGAACACACACACAAAGACCCACCCAAAAAATCAGAATAATCTTTAATGCTATCAGCACCAATGAAATTGTCTGCAAAATACAACAAGGCAGGTGTTTGCAAAAAACAACAACAAGGCAGCCTCCATCTATGGGGTCTCTAACAAAAAATGTTCCAAGACTGCACCTTTACATTTGACAGGTACCCACCATTGCAGCTGACACACAAAATAATAGGAACAGTGTAGATCACGTACTTACAGCATTTTAGACAAAAGACCAGCGACCTTCACATTTTTTCCACGTTCTGCTCTCCCCTCAACCTTTGAGCTCTTTAACCATTCACGCTCACATCACTCAGTCGGCTAATTTAGTGAAAGATACATAAAGGAAGTTTAACAGCAGGAAACACTGGTGGAGGGGAGGTGTCTGTGTCTGCCATAAACAGATGGCTACTATAGGAAACGAACTAATTTTGCAAGCACAGTTATTACCACAATCTCTAAGCTCTATATTCAACACCGTACAACAGAAGTCTTTAGCCGTGTTCTTAATAAAAGCAGCTGCTTAAATGTACACATTAGCTTGTTTCTTCTTACCAAAAGCTGATGCTAATTTTGTTGGCATGAGAAATATACAATGCTGAGAAACACAGAACTTTACTATGTTTTTATATGTGCTGTAAGCCACCCAGAATGGCTGGGAAAACTCAGACAGATAAGCAAGGTATAAATAATTAACGTCACATGCAGAACATCTTTAGAACCATCATATCCCATCAAATGCAGGGCAGCACAACAATATTTATCTCAGTCATCCCTCGAGTGAGTCTTACTATACAGCTGTAACAACTGGGAATGGAAGCAACAGTGACTTAATAAGCAACCTAACGAGGCTTGGATTTGAATTCACATTTTGCCTTCTAAATACAGTGTCTACCCATTCATGGTACAGGATGGAAACAGAGGCTGGGTGTAGCCATAAACTGCTTTGTTACAACCTGTTCCAAGTATAATGCAAGTTATTTTGCACTTCTGCTATCGTATCAGCGTATATATCCCTGCTTATCACCACCTCAGGGAATTATTTGCACATATTCCATTTTGTATATACAATAAATACCCTTACCTTTAGCAATATTAAGAATAGAGGAGGTTTTCTTAAACCACAATCCAGCCCAGTACAGTCTCTGATGGCTGGCCACAACTCTCCAAGGAAGGGGTCTTTCCCAGCCCTAACAGGCAATCCCTGGCATTGAACCGGGAACTTTTTTATTTGCAAAACATGTACTCTACCAGAGAGCTACAGCTCTTCCCTCTCATGCAGCCTTCTACAACTTGGTGCCCACCCACCCCCAGATCATAGAACTGTAAGGTTGGAAATCACCCAAGTCTTGTCTAGTCCAACCCCCTGCAATGCACAAATCTCAACACATCCAGTTTTTTTTAAAAAATGTATTATTATTTATTAAATCTGCATGCCACCCTATACCCGCAGGTCTCAGGGCAGTTACAACATATAAACCACAATGCAAAAATACAAAATACATAATAAAAACAAAAACAACCCAATAACACCCCTCTCCCCAACACATTTTAAAAGGGCGTTGGATGTCAGTCAGCCAAAGGCCTGCTTAGAAACGAACATTTGGCACCTAAAGGTGAATAATGGAGGCACGGTTTGAAACCATACCAGAGCCTGCTTAGCTTTGCAAATGTTGAGACTGCAGCTCCCACCAGTCCCAACCATAATAGCCAATGGCCAGGAGTGAGGGGAGTTGTAGTCCAACATATGGAGAGGACAGGTTTGAGGAAAGGGCCCTGCAAGGTTATAATTGCTGCCAGTGGTTCTCAAAGCCCAATGTCACCCTCTCCTTGGAGAGCCTCAGAGATATTCTTGGGCTTGCTCTACTGATGCCTTCAGAGGCATGGAATGCAGAGCAACCACTCGCTTTCACCATCACTCCAGGAAGCTCTTCATGTTCCCCAAGCTGACTGTCCATAAATCAGCAAAGTACTGTACCTTCTTTTTTTTTTAGCATAAACTTCCCTATAGGCTCTCAACCATATTAGCACACACTATGGAAATTTTTGTTCTCAGGATGGGCACAACATCATATTCTGAGAGTCATCGGCCTCCATTAGCAACAGGGGTGAGGGGAGGGAAGAGGCTTAATGTTTTTTTACAACTTGAGAAATGCCTGTGAAAACAAAAAAAGGAAAGAAAAAGGCTTCCAGTAAATTCAGGTTGACAAAGTTAGCAGAGGCTTACCAGCGCTCAAAATGTTTTCCCCACCCCTCTTCACAGGTCCCGGTAATTCACTCGCAAACAACAAATTGTAGACTTTCATGTACACTCCAGCCAATTAACTTTTCAATTACAGGTGTGGAAAACAGCAAAAAATAACCATAATAATGAAAGTACCAAATACCCAGCTGTATACTCCAGCCAATTAACTTTTCAATTACAGGTATGGGAGATAGCAAAGAGAAGTGAAAGAAAAAAAAGCCCTTAATTGAAACATCTCTTGTGTAAACAGCCTAAAGCAGAGCTAGGCAGGGCCTGGTCCCTTCTCATCAGCTGCTACAACTAAAGGACAGGTGTTACCTACACTCCCCTAATTGCAAAGCTAAGTTAGAAGGATGGCTACCCATTTTTAGTCTGCAAGCCCTGAAGGAGCGTCTCCACCCCCATCGTTCAGTCTGTACACTGAGATCCAGCGCTGAGGGCCTTCTGGCGGTTCCCTCATTGCGAGAAGAAAGGTTACAGGGAACCAGACAGAGTGCCTTCTCGGTAGTGGCGCCCGCCCTGTGGAACACCCTCCCTTCAGATGTGAAGGAAATAAGTAGCTATCTTATCTTCAAAAGACATCTGAAGGCAATGTTCAAGGACATTTTTAATATTTAACGCTGTATTGTTTTTAATACTTGTTTGGGAGCTGCCCAGAGTGGCTGGGGAAACTCAGCCAGATGGGCAGGGTATAAATAATAAATTATTATTATTATTATTAGCCAGAGAGTAGCACACAGACTGCGACCTGGCACCCTCCAGATGTATTGGGCTGCTGCTCCTATCAGCCCCAAGCCAGTGGGAGCAGTTGGTTAGCATCCACCTGTCTCAGGAGCCAATGGAGTGTGCACCTTTGGGGATGAAGTCAAACTGTTGGAAGGAATTGCAGTGTTGTTGTTCTTAAAAAAAAACCCACTCGGAGAGCCCCAAGGTGGGAGTGGATGTGCTACAATAACCTCTTCATATGTTGCTGCGGCAGAGTTAAACACATAGAGGCTACCTAGATCCTCTTTCAAGAGTCATAGAATTGTAGACTTGGAAGGGACCATGCAGATCATCCAGTCTGCAATGCAGGAAGTTTTCGCCCAAGGCGGGGCTCGAACCTACGACTCAGATTAGAAGTCTCTGTGCAAGATTGCAAGAGGGGGGAGGGTCATGCGATCCATTTGGGATCCCACCTGCAGGGGACAGCAGAGGCTGCCAAAGGAACCAGCAAATTCCAGCCAACGTGCAAAGCAAGGGAGCAACTCCTCCTCCCAAACCAAACAAGACACTACTATGGAAACTCCACAGGTCGTCTTAAAAGAACAGCAATTTTTGTTTTTTTTTAATGGCGCGCTATGACTCCGGCTTACAACAGCAGATGCCACAATGGACTCTGTTGCTCTCCCCCCAGTGCCCCAGGACTCTTGTCGATTTTGCCGCAAAGGATTAAAACGGTTACTGTGGGAACTCTCTGGTTTCTTTGCTCCCACTCCCATCCCACCCCCCAAAAATAAAATGCTAAACGAAGAAGGGGCGAAATGCCCGCCCTGCCCTCTTAGTCGGGGGCGTGGGAGAAAGTAGCCCGCTCCGGGTAGCTTGCAAAGTATAATAGCCCCAACGACGCAGAAATGAGAATGCGTCGGATTGCCTAAGCAAGGAAGCTTGAAAGCGCACTCGCCTTCCCGTTAAGTGTTGGCGTGTCAGGAAAAAAGCAAGATTTGCACAACAGGCAATTCAAATGAAAAGCAGAGGGCAGGGGGAGGGCCTTCTGCGGAGACCCGGCTGTGCAAGTTTTTTTTATCATGCGGGGGGAATCGGTCTCGTTCCCTAAGGCTGGAGGAGGAGGAGGCTCCTCTCGGTGCCTTTGGGGTCGACGTTGCAATTTTCGCCAGAAGCCACAGGCAGCTGGATCGGCTCGTTTTTGCCGGGAGGGACACAAAGCCGGGAGGGTCCCTGGCGCGAGAATGTGCAAAACGAGGTGAAAGATCAGTCGGGGGTAGCGGTAAAAGTCCCTGCAGTTGCATTTAAGAGTTATTTTGCGGGAGGTCTCTTCCTTTTCAAAAAGGGAAGAGGAAGAGGAATGGCGATTGCAAAAGCAAAGCCAGAAAGGGACTCAATTCAGCTGCAAATAACTCTTCCCGGAGGGAGCGAGTCAATTACCACACCTACTTTCGGGAGTTTAAAAGTTAATGGTCGCGCGCATCCAAAGGAGAAGGGAGCCCAAACGAGGCCATAAAAGGGACCCTCTTTTTTTTTTTCCAAAGGCGTGAAAGGGGAAAAATCCTAGACAATAGGCTGGCCTCGGGAACTATTTGCAGCGTTTCAGGCTCCGTTAATAGTCACCCTTTCCGAAAAACTCATGGGGTGGGGCGGAGCGCAGGAACTTGCTCGGCAGTTTCGAAATAAAACGTTATACTGTATGAAATTCCTATCGGGTTTTCCTGCTGCAATGTGGAAAACCCCAAAAACTTCCGATCAAGTTGCTGCCTTTTTACGAAGGATCTCGGCAAAAGCTCCCCAGCCCATCTCCCGAAACGAAAAGCATTCTGTCCAACACAGTATTTTAAAAAATCGGATATGTAATTAATGAAATGACTTACCTTCGCAAAGGCTAGAGAAACCACCCGGCTGCCAAGGGGACGCTCCTTCGGCCTCCCTTTGGGAGCCCCAAAGCAAAGGCGCGCCTGCGAAGGACCACGCGCGGAGAGAGAGGAAACCCGGGGAAAACCCCGCATTCACGCTCCTTCTTCCTCCCGGCCGGGCGCGCCACTGAGCTCCATTCACTCCTGGGCAGGATTAGGCGAGCTCTGGGGACGAAGCTGATTGGCCAGAATCACTTTGTAAAAGCGGAGGCAGTTCCCCCGCTTTATACAATTCGCATTCCGCCCTCTTCGAAACCGGCAGCCCTGGGCTGTGGGCGCTTGGCTCCGGAGTCAGTCTCCCCGGCTGCCACTTTCCTCCCGGAAAATGCGCCCCAGGACTTCAGCCTCTCCAGCTGGATCTGTTTGCCCCAGACGCTGCTTGTCTCATCGTTTTCTCACGCTGAGAAAATCGCCTGCCTTTGGGGAATGGCTTAGCTCGTTTTTGTTTTAAAGATGCTCGAGAAGTTAAATCTCAGAAGAGAATTAATTTGCAGTGTCTGTGCACGCCCAGGAACCGATACCAGGGCATGGTTTGCAATTTCTCCCTCCGCAGTTGCAGAGGCACATTCTGAACTGTTGGTCAACCTGTGTTATGTTTTTCTCTAGTATCTTTAACCGAGCAAGCACAACGTCTCCAACTCTTTATTAAATGGCAGTAAACTGAATGCAGGCAGCTGATTGTTCCGGAGACGTTTATTTCTGGGGAATATTCTGGGGACATTTATTTCTGGCATGTAGCTCACCTCAGATGCTCCGCATGCAAAAAGTCCCCAAATTCAATCCCTGGCATCTCCGGGTAGGGCTGGTTGAGACTACTCTCTAAATCCCTCTTGAGACCTGCTGCCAGCCAGTGTGGGCAGTACTGAGCTAGAATAGGCCTGTGCTCTTTTCGACAGCATGTATGCTAAAACTGGATAGCCCAGTGCTCTGACTTAGCTTATGTACATGATGCCACCTTAAAACAAAGCCTGATCGTTCTTTTAGCCAGTGTGGATCAAAGCTGGAACACGGTAATTCATAAGAAATGACAATATATGGAGTGTCATCCCAGTGGTGCAGCTTAGGCACAGGTGGTTTCCTGTGTTTGAGTAGACCTTTTTGAGTGGCCTTCAACATGTTGTTGGACTACAACTCCCATCCACCCACGGCTGGGAAAGATGGAGGATTTCAACAGCATCCAGAGGGCTACAGGCAGGTGTGTACTGTTGGGAAAAGGTGAGTGATCTTAGCTTTGAGGCTGAGGTGTAACAAGCGCATCCCTAAATTCCGGTTCAGGCAGTTAAAAAATGATAGCCGATTTGATGTGGAGTTTGGCTTCCCAACTGGCAATTATAAACCCACACACACCTTTAGTTTGGGTTTATGTTGGCATACAAGTGTACAACCAATATAGCAATCAGTCTGCTATATATAAGTACGAAAACAATTTTGATAATGAGGAAATCGTTCAAAGCCCAATTAACAGTTTCATTTGTCACCCTCTTGCTAGTAGGTTTGTACCTTTGTCCCACTCCAGGTATGTAGCACACAAACAAGGTCCACCTTTGCATAGGTTCTTCCTTAATAGGCTGACAATCACTGACATCATTTTCTATTGATGGTTAACTTGAATTCTGCCATTCTTTCGCCTTTTCCAGTCCCTTAGTCTGTCTGTCTCTTCTGCTTCTCTCAGTCTTGTCCTGGCTTTTCCTTCCCTCACACTCAGGCACTCAGCAGGCCACTTTTCTGGTTAGTTTTTCTCTGTGTGTGTCCTTCCTTCCTCTCCAATTTAGCTTGCCACAGGCTCTCTTTCTACTCAACTCCTGTTTTCCATCTCTGTGTACTTACCTATGTAGGGCACCTGGTGCTGTTAGGCTATATAGAACAGCGGGAGGGTTTGTGGCGCCAAGGCCCATCTCAAAGTGGGTTGAGGTCCAGATTGAGAAACGCTGGCCTGGGACATAATGGAATTGCATCTTTTCCCTACCACGCACAACCCAGCACAAATAATAATCTGTTTTCCACAGGTGAGTGTGGGAAATTTTGCAGGCAGTTGTATTTGGTATGCTGCTGCAAACAAGGATCTATAATCCCAAAAATAACCATAGGAGATGAATGAAACGGGATTGTTATCACCAACTCCTGAAGTCAAGCATAAGGAAATGTTCCCAAAAGTTCCAGAAGCGGGCAGAATATTTGCCAGCAATGACAAACCTAGACAGCAGCTTAAAAAGCAGAGACATCACCTTGCCAGTATAGTTAAAGCTACGGTTTTCCCAGTAGTGATGTATGGAAGTGAGAGCTGGACCATCAAGAAGGCTGATCGCCGAAGAATGGATGCTTTTGAATTATGGTGCTGGAGGAGACTCTTGAGAGTCCCATGGACTGCAAGAAGATCAAACCTATCCATTCTGAAGGAAATCAGCCCTGAGTGCTCACTGGAAGAACAGATCCTGAAGCTGAGGCTCCAATACTTCAGCCACCTCATGAGAAGAGAAGACTCCCTGGAAAAGACCCTGATGTTGGGAAAGATGGAGGGCACAAGGAGAAGGGGACGACAGAGGACGAGATGGTTGAACAGTGTTCTCGAAGCTACCAGCATGAGTTTGACCAAACTGTGGGAGGCAGTGGAAGACAGGAGTGCCTGGCATGTCTGGTCCATGGGGTCACAAAAAGTCGGACACGACTAAACAACTGAACAACAACTGACAGAATGGTTTGCCAACAGCCACAACTGAAAAGCTTTACAGTACTCCCCTTTCTAAATTAGGCTGCTGAGATGAAAAAAGGGAGGAGGAGATCTGGAGTGGATTTTGGTGTGACATTATTGTAAGCTCAGTTCTGATACTGATTCCTTGGCTGAGAATATGCTGAGAGGGACCCTGTCCTTTAATTTGGTGTGCTCTTCCTCACACCCCCCCCCCTCAAACCCATATTTTGCACCTGGCTCCAGCTAGTGAATCTTGAGGTTCTAGCCTGAGAGCTACAGGTCAGGGCATTTTGTTCTGGAATTAGCAAATGCCATATTTGTCGAGTACCCCTAATGTAAAAGATGCAATCTTTGCCATTTCTGGGCTACAGATATTCAAGATACACACAGTCGCCATTCAAAACAGCAGTAACTGATGATGACACAGTTAATTGGCCTTGCTGATCACATTAAAAAAAATAAAAATCCAGCTATCAACTAAGATAATTGTGCGTCTGATGAAGTGGACTGTACTCCAGGCTTAGGGTTTTTCTTACAATACTCTTTACTGTAGCGGACTTTCTTGGTTCTGTATTTAGGACACTGCAGCTCTTTGTCCAGTCTCCCTTACCTCTTTCGTTATCTCTGCTCACAGTTTTACCTGCTCAGACTTCCTCTTCTGTGCAGCTATTAAAAGTCCAGGAACCCAGCGCTTTTTTGCATACGGCCTCATTGACTGTGGGCACATCACTCTAAGTGACACTGCCAACTGACTGCATGGGACGAAAGTGGATTACTTATCATACCCCTGCCAACTCTATGAGTCTATAAAGCAAACCTTCAGGTTTGGGGGTGGGCGGTGGATGGGGAAGAGATTTAGGGAAGGGCTGCATGCAAAAGGTCCCTGGTTCGATCCCTGGTGTCTCCAGGTAAAGCTGGAAATCATTCCTGCCTGAAACCTTGGTGGGTTGCTGCAAGTCAGTGTTGACAATACTGATCTAGTTGGACTAACTAGGTATAAAGGTAAAAGGCCCCTGACCGTTAGGTCCAGTCATGACCGACTCTGGGATTGCGGCACTCATCTCGCTTTATTGGCCGAGGGAGCCAGCATACATGTGGCCAGCAGGACTAAGCCGCTGCTGGCGAACCAGAGCAGCGCACGGAAATGCCGTTTACCTTCTGCCGGAGCGGTACCTATTTATCTACTTGCACTTTGACGTGCTTTCGAACTGCTAGGTTGGCAGGAGCAGGGACCGAGCAACGGGAGCTCACCGACCTTCTGATCGGTAAGTCCCAGGCTCTGTGGTTTAATCCACAGCACCACCCACGTCCCTAACTAGGTATAAGGCTCCTCTAAAGCTAGGGACTGGGGGACTGGTGTCTGAATGGTGCAGAAAGGCTTTTGAAAGTGCTCCCATTTAGAGGAGGGAGGCATTTGGGCACTGCTTCTTGCAAGAATTTAACTACAGTGGTACCTCTGGTTGCAAACTTAATCTGTTCTGGAGGTCCGTTCCTAAACCGAAACCATTCTTAACATGAGGCGCGCTTTTGCTAATGCAGCCTCCCACTGCTGCTGCGCGACTTCCGCTTGCGTCCCGGGGCAAAGTTTGCAACAAGGAGCATCTACTTCCGAGTTAGCGGAGCTTCTTACCTACAGCATTCGTAAGGAGGACAGTACATAACACAAGGTTCTACTGTAGTCTGCTTCTTTTAAAGAGCAGGTAAAGCTCTTCGTAGCAGGAGATGAGCATTAGGTAAAGGTAATGGTACCCCTGCCCGCACGGGCCAGTCTTGCCAGACTCTAGGGTTGTGCGCTCATCTCACTCTAGAGGCCGGGAGCCAGCGCTGTCCAGAGACACTTCCGGGTCACGTGGCCAGCGTGACAAGCTGCATCTGGCGAGCCAGCGCAGCACACGGAACGCCGTTTACCTTTCCGCAGGTGAAGCTCTTCATAGCAGGAGATGAGCATTACCCCCCTCCAAAAGTCTGCAGATGAAGCAGCTTTTAATGCTGGCTGGGACTCTTTGGGCTCAGTTGGACTTACATCTGAGTAGACCTGCAGAGGCTTGAGTTGCTCATAGGACAAACCTCAGGATTAATGAACCAATTACATTTCTATCCCACCATTTTCTCCAAGGAGTTCAGAACTGGTGTACGTCCTTCTCCCCTTCCCCATTTTATCCTCCTTGTCAGGTAGTAAGGTTAAGGTCACCCAGGGTCATGCAGTGAGCTTCATGACTGAGTGAGGATTTGAACCCTGGTAATCCGGGTCCTGCTCCAACACTCTAACCACTACACTGGCTTTCCCCTGTAGATCAGTGCATGCACATCCCTCGTTGTGATACGTGTAGAAGGACATAATCAAACTCTACTAACTTCATCATTTGCAAACGCTACCAACTAAATTTGACCAAGCCCTCTCAAATATTTGCAAAGTAATATATTTGCATTTGGGTGTTGCTCAGTTTTGAAACCCAAATCCGTTTGCAAACTGACCCATACTGATTTCCCTGCTTAGGGGATTTAAAGGTCAATACGTAACTCAGTTTGGGCTTTAAATACTGAGTTTCTCCTCCACAAAACTATTTTTGTTATTTTTGTGGTCAAGAGGAATGAATACCCAGACACTCTGAATCTTAAAGATGCAAATATAAGGCTGGTAGCCTTGTTATTGAAACTTACCATCAGCGTCATTTTGATGTTCCTGAAAATCTGAATAAGAGCCAATGGCCTTTATGCAACCCTGAGATTGCAGGTGCTCAATTTGGTTGCAAAAGGATAGCAAGGGGGTGGGGAGCACCCACCCCACAATTCCCATAGCCTCATCTTAAGAGTTTACACTTTTTCTGCGATTCTGAATGCTTGATCCTTATAAAGAACCCTGCAAGATACGTCAGTTTTATTAGTCCCATATTACAGATGAACTAAGGCCATTGAGTCAGCAATGCAGCTCTACAGCTGAAGTGAGATTTCAACCAACAACTTCCAGATAGGTTAGCCAAATGGGAAACGGAGAGGAATCCTGCACTTTTAAAAGAGGGGATTTTAGCAGATTCACAGATTACACCAGCTGGAATGATCTTTGCTACGCAACTCTTAAAAGAGCAGCAGCCTTGTCCTCTCTTGTATCTGCCCAGCCTGCGATCACTTCCACACTGCCTGTTTTGTTAAGCATTCATCCTGATTTGTTTGCACAAACCTTCACTGGAGGTTTTAAAACAGAGGTTGGATGGCAACCTGCCATGGATGCTTTAGTTGCAGTTCCTGCATGGCAGGGGGTTGGACTGAATGACCCTCAGGAGTCCCTTCCAACTCTATGATTCCATGATCTATTAACTGAGAATTCGTTCTGATTTGCTTGCAGGGAGGTTAGACAGCACTTCATCAAGCATTATCCCACATTTTTGCATTTCTTCCTCATTTTTGTAATCTCTAAAAGTATGCTTGGGGGTGGGTGTTATTGCAAAGCAGCACCAATTCAGCTTTAACTCTGGATTTTGGGGTGTATGATTGAATCATACCCCAAAGTACTTACTGACTAGAAATGACTTGTGCTTCCTTGGCCCTGCGTTACAGCAGTCAGCCTCAGATTCTTAGTCAATTTCCACAGAAACTGTGTGGAAATTGCCTGTGTAATTGCCAACATTCGAACACTAGAAAAGCCTCAGAGGTTTCACTGACTGTACTCTCTCACACTTGATTTTGGGAAAGGGAAATGATATAGGTACCCCTTGCCTGAAATAAAACAATACATACAAAGAGAAACAGGATACAGTATGGAGAATGCTGCTGTGCCGTGTTCTTTTTCTGAGTCATTGATCATAATGTTACTGTCAACCCAGACGTCAAGAGTGGAAATTACTAAATTTAGGGTGGGACCACTTCCTGAAATCAAGATATCTTGTGACATCATCATTTACAGCTCAGAAGCTTATGGTTGGAAGAGGCTGCAGTTGCAAACCACACTTTCCCAGTCTGTCAGCTGTTAACTTGAAGAATCTGCGCTTTATTTTCAATTCAGTTTTGATTTGTATGCTGCCTTTGAATATTGCTATGCACACGGCAATTTACACGCTGCTCAGAAAGAACAAAATATGCAACAGAGATCATGCATCCTGTCGCAATCCAATCAAATGTGAATGTCCTAATGAAAAACGTGACTTTAAAATAAGCAACTTACATCAAATTAAGTAATTCAATAACCCGGTTAGAATATAATACTGTGCAATAATATTAATGGTCAAAATGCCAAAATGTGGTTCACTTCAGGTGCCAAAATGTCTTGGGTACAAAGGTACACACACTGTTCTTGTTTCACACTAGGCTGCCATCTGCAGATGATCATTGGCCCAGCCCACTGGTTCTGCCCTCATCTCCATTCCTCAACACTCTCTTGTTGAACTTTCAGCTGCCTCCCCCAGAAAAGACTTGCACGCCTTGCCAGATCCTGCTTCCTTCTACCACTCGTTTAAAAAATCCCATCTGCAGGCACCCAGTTCCCACAGGAGGGGCTTCACTGCCCATGAACCTTGACTTGTAACCGAAACATTATCTCCCTCGGAAGGTGATGGACTCTCCTTCCTTGGAGGTTTTTAAGCAGAGGTCGGATGGTCATCTGTCCTGGATCCTTTAGTTGCAGTTCCTGCATGGCAGAGCTTTGGACTAGATGACCTTTGTGGATACCTTTCAACTCTATGATTCGATGATTTATTAATTGAGTATTCATTCTGATTTGCTTGCAGGCAGCTTAGACAGCACTTCATCAAGCATTATCCCACATTTTTGCATTTCCTCTTCATTTTCGTAAACACTGAAAGTATGCTTGGGGGTGGGTGTTACTGCAAAGCATCACCAATTCAGCTTTAACTGTGTAACCTGGAATTTCGGGTGTATGACTGAATCGTACCCAAAAGTATTTACAGACTAGAAATGCCTTGTGCATCCTTGCCCCTGCTTAGCCTCTTATGTTAAAGCGCTCAGCCTCAGATTCTTTGTCAATTTCCACAGAATCTTCTGCCTGTGTAATTGCCAACATTCAAATCATTTACGCTAGAAAAGCCTCCCAACTCTCCAGTTCAATAATAATAATAATTTATTATTTCTACCCCGCCCATCTGGCTGTGTTTCCCCAGCCGCTCTAGACGGCTTCCAACAAAATATTAAAAATACATTAAAACATCACTCATTAAAAACTTCCCTAAACAGGGCTGCCTTCAGATGTCTTCTAAAGGTCAGATAGTTGTTTATTTCTTCTGATGGGAGGGCGTTCCACAGGGTGGACGCTGTTAGGATCGTCCTACTTGCGTGTAGGACCCTGGTAGAGACACATGCCCGACTGGCATGTTCTCTCCCTCCTGATCAGTCGTTCTGGAGCTTCAAAAGCTTTCTCCAGCCCGAACATCACAGCCATCAGCACACTTACAGATCCTGCAGAGTGTTAGCGGTTTGCGTAACAGAACTCAGTAGCACAGCATTTTGGCTAATCTACTTTATTTACATATAATACACTCAGAGCGTTCTGACATAGCTCCTTCCTCCTTCTCATCAGACAGCAAAGAGAAAGAACAAAGGACGATAGTCCCACTTCACGGAACACAGTAACAAAAATATCCTGTCTCTGTCACTTCCCACACTGTGGAATGAAAACATACACCGTCATGTGATAGACAACAATCCCATGACTGCAAAGAATCCTAACAGGTGCCACTCCCGATAAAAAGGTGAATCAGTTCCTGTACCACCCTGCTGCACTTACAGGCTAGTATGCACTGGGATTGGCTTTCGGGTGGATGCATGTGCCCATATCGGATACTTATTTACAAACACATGCTGCTTTCATTTTTAGGTGTATACCTAAAACATTAAGGAACATGGGTGGAGCTGTGGGTTAAACCACAGAGCCTAGGACGTGCCGATCAGAAAGTCGGCCTTGAGCTCCCGTTGCTCGGTCTCTGCTCCTGCCAATCTAGCAGTTCGAAAGCACATCAAAGTGCAAGTAGATAAATAGGTACCGCTCCGGCAAGAAGGTAAACGGCGTTTCCGTGTCCTGCTCTGGTTCGCCAGAAGCGGCTTAGTCATGCTGGCCACATGACCCGGAAGCTGCATGCCGGCTCCCTTGGCCAATAAAGCGAGATGAGCGCCGCAACCCCAGAGTCGGTCACGACTGGACCTAACGGTCAGGGGTCCCTTTACCTTTACCTAAAACATCATCATGTGAAGTGTCCCACATACACAAAGCCTCAAATTGTTTCTTCTTTAATCAAGGGAGCTTTGCAATGGAAAAATTTGAGAATCTGATGTAGTCAGTAGTACTCACAATAAGTAGATGCATGTTTGTTTTCTCGGGCATTTTCTTGAACCCTGCTTTGATACAGCAGGGTGGATCCTTTGTTGTATCTGTGGAATGCAGCTTTGCAAAGATAGTTTTTTTGTGAGGCTATTGGAGGAATCTGTTTGTTTGTGGGGGCTGCAGCAAGAGGCCTTTGACCCTTTGCCAGATACCCTTGGAATGTTTGTCTGCAAAGAAAACAGAAGGACCCAGAGTCATTGATCCTCTGATTTAGCCAATTGTGTATGGTATCAATAGCATGCTTACTGAACTTGAGAGCAAATCCTTCTACACATGGGGCACACTTAGCTGAGAGTTAAGCTACACTGGATATAGTGGGGCTTTCTTTGGGGTAAATATCCATAGGACTGGGCTGGATGTCTGATTGTTTCAGATAATCTGGATCCCAGGCACATGGTCACATAACTCAGGTGAAGTCGAACACTACCGATGTTATTATGTGAACATATAAATACCCCCAACGCCAGTCATATATTGATCAACAGGTTTGTTTTTTCAAACAACAGGAATTAAGTATATTAACCTCTCAGTCTCGCCTTTCCTCAATCTTTAGACTGAGCATTTGTCCTGATTTTTGTGAAGGGAAGTTATATGAGGTCAGCTGTTGACTGAGCATCCATTCTTATAAGGCCAAGCCAACCAGCTGTTATCCTATAATAATTTATAATAATAATAATAATAATAATAATAATAATAATAATAATAATAATAATAATAAATTTATCACACACTCACCCAATCTGGCTGTGCCTCCCCAGCCACTCTAGGCAGCTTCCAGCAAAATATTAAAATACAATAATTCATCAAATATTAAAAGCTTCCCTAAAGAGGGCTGCCTTCAGATCCTATATTTTCCAGTGCATTTTCTCAACACTTTCTGTACCGGGGGGGAAAAGAAAGAGTGTGATTTGTGTGTTTGTTGCACTTTAATTGTGCAACCTGAATTTGCCAATGTGGAATTTAATCCCACCCAAAAAACAGTGAAAGTCGGAAATAAGTGAAGACTGTAAGACTTCCAAACGACAGGCACCAGGAGCAAAAAAACCTGCCCTCTCACAGTAATCTTAACCTTTGCACAGTTGCTTTTGGATATTCGGATACTGTTACACAAGCTCCAAAAATATAACATGAGCTATACCTCAAGGAAAGCTTTGGAGCTGTTTATTAATTTTTTTTAAAGAAGAAGTGGAAGCTGGTTTTAGTGTTTGTGCCAGGGTTAAAGAGCGAACTTTTTAAAAGAGTTACAAAACTTTTTGGAGATGGAGCCAAGACAGCTCCACAAGGAGGATACAGAGGCAGAGCTTAAAGAAGATGCTCAGCCAAGAGCAGGTTGTTCAAATTTCCCCCAAGGGTTTGGAGCCAGCACAGAAACAGATGGTTTGAAGGTGGAGCCTACGGAACTTGATGAAACACAGAGAGAGAATGTTAGTTGTGGGGTGTGTTGTTCGTAAGAGTAGCAGAGTAACCAAACAACGAAGGGAAAGTCCTGGCTCTTAATCCTCGTTGCCGTTGTTGCTGCTTTCAGTGAGGATTATGAACAATGGAATATATAGCACCATCTATGTCCGTCTTATCCAAAGACATGGGGGCAAATCCCTGCCCCAAAGCGTTTACAATCTAAAATCCAATACAGTGCAAGGTAGCCGAGGGAGATGAAGGCAGAGGAAAGACGAGGGTTGTATTCAAAGCAGAGTTATGCGGAAAGTTCTGTTTTCTTCTCCCCTCGTTCCTCTCCAACTTATCCAGAGGATCCCCCCACTTCCAGAGCTGATTTTGAGGGTAGGTGGGGGCCTGCAGGGTTGAAGAGGGGTGAAAGTTCCATTCCACAAATCCACATACCTTGTACTGGCAGAATGGGAGTGCCAGAGACATTTTTTTCAACTATGTGTACTTAGGTTTAGTTATGGTAGGTGACTGAAACCAAAGGATTGTATGGAAGGCTTTGAATATATATATATGGGGGGGAGGGTTAGAAATAAAACTTGAAAGCAGATGTTCTGGAAAGGTGTTCTGGGAAGAGCAGCAGCAAGGGACCGATGGCAGATTTGTTTAAGGGCTTAGTGTTAAATACCACAGAGCTCTGTTTTCCAAATACTGCTTTCTGAAAGTCAAACACTTGTGTCTCTTAATTGAAACTTTGCTATGATTATAACTCAAATACTGCATACGTTTCCCCTGCTGGAAAACAAGGCAATGCAACAAAAGATTCGTGTACGGTTCTGTTCGTTTAAGCCGTCTGCTGGCAGGTGCTTTATCCCACCCTTATTTTATTTATTTCTATTGATTATTACATTTATATCCCATTTCTTTCTCCAAGGAGCTTAGGGCGGCGTACAAATTTCTCCCCCTCTCCTTCTTATCCTCCCAAGAACCCTGTGAGGTGGGTTAAGCAGAGAGATAGTGATAGGTCTCCCAGGGGGCTTCATGGCCAGTGGGGATTTGCCCCCTAGCCCAGCACTAACCACTACGCCACACTGCCTCTCTTGGCAAACCTCCCCTACTGACCACATCCACTGGTTCTCTCAATTACCCATGCCATCATTTACCCCACCACGCAGCAACTTGCTAAAAGAAGCACCAGAGTTTGCCTACATTTCCATCGGGCTCAAAATAGAAAATCAACTTTCATGCAAAGCAGGCACGCATCGTTGAGTGTAGAAGCACATTACGCAAAGCGCAATTTTTTTTTCTTTAGTCTGTCGCAAAGACCACTCCCACAGCGAGTGGCTGGAACTTTGATTGTCCTCCTTGCCAGTGCTGCCCCTTGGACTTCAGGGTTGCTATTTACATTGCCTCCGCCTGTGAAAACAGCAACTAACTAAAGATGCTGTTGACTAACCCCGAGTTTTTCATGTGTTTGGGGCATTCGCGTCTTGCTTCCCTGGGGACTCCATATCAACCAGGTCTCTCTCCCCCCCCCCCCTAGAGTCACAATAAAGTGTCAGCTCAACAGGCTGGTAGTTTGATTTGCAGAGGACACATAACAGCATTTACAGTTCTTAAGTGATGAAACGAGAGCTGGCAGCAGGCTCCAACGTGCTTAGGAAGTAGCCAAGATGATCCCAGAATAAATCTGCAATACAATTTAATATTGCAGGGCACTTGTGTACGCACTGCATGATAATGCACAAGCAGTACTGGCGCCTTTTTTGAGGTGCTGCAGACACAACGTCATCCCCCCTGTTGGCTTATAAACATAGGCGTGTTGCGTGGAAATATTAACATTTGGACTCATATTTTTGACACACTAGAAGTTATTGTGATTTATTTCCTTTCTTCTTGTTGTTGTTTAGTCGTTTAGTCGTGTCCGACTCTTCGTGACCCCATGGACCAGAGCACGCCAGGCACTCATGTCTTCCACTGCCTCCCGCAGTTTGGTCAGACTTATGTTTGTAGCTTTAGAACACTATCCAACTATCTTGTCCTCTGTCATCCCCTTCTCCTTGTGCCCTCAATCTTTCCCAACATCAGGGTCTTTTCCAGGGAGCCTCAGCTTCAGGGTCTGTCCTTCCAGTGAGCACTCAGGGCTGATTTCCTTAAGAATGGATGCGTTCGATCTTCTTGCAGTCCATGGGACTCTCAAGAGTCTCCTCCAGGACCATAATTCAAAAACATCAATTCTTCGGCGATCAGCCTTCTTTATGGTCCAGCTCTCACTTCCATACATCACTACCAGGAAAACCATGGTTTTAACTATACGGACCTTGGTTGGCAAGGTGATGTCTCTGCTTTTTAAGACGCTGTCTAGGTTTGCCATCGCCTTTCTCCCAAGGAGCAGGCGTCTTTTAATTTCGTGACTGCTGTCACCATCTGCAGTGATCACGGAGCCCAAGAAAGTAAAATCTCTCACTGCCTCCATTTCTTCCCCTTCTATTTGCCAGGAGGTGATGGGCCCAGTGGCCATGATCTTCGTTTTTTTGATGTTGAGCTTCAGATCACATTTTTTCTTATTTTAAGCTTCAGACCATTTCCTTTCTTATTTTAGTAATATCTTATTATATTTTATTTATGTTGTTAAATTTTATTAATAAATTCTAAATTCATAAATTATTCATAAATTAAATTTATGAAAGTTTCAAAAGTTTCACATATACACTCCTATACACAATAGGTTTTTCTTTTGCTTTGTCAACTTCCCACCCCGTTTTCCAAGGTGGTTTTTTTTATTTCTCCCCCTTTGTTGCACCCTATTTTCTATCTCTTATACCATATCAACAATACAATAATCTCTAATTCCTTCTGTTGCTTATCGTTCAATTCCTGCTCAACCAGTTCATCATCCTATAGTATTAGTTTAGGTAGTCTGAAAAAGGCTTCCATTCTTCCACAAAGCAATCATCATTAGGTTCTCTTATTTTAGCTGTTAATTTCGCCAATTTTGCATAGTCCATATCTTTACTTACGGTTTATTTCCTTTCTGAATGGCTTCCCACGAGACATCGCAAAGTGGTTTACAATAGGATAACATATAAAACAGTTACATATATAAAAGGAGGGTCTCCACCCCCATCGTTCAGTTCCTAGGTCCTTCTGGCCATTCACTCCCTGCGAGAAGAGAAGTTACAGGGAACCAGGCAGAGGGCCTTCTCGGTAGTGGCACCCACCCTGTGGAACGCCCTCCCTTCAGATGTCAAGGAGATAAACAACTATCTGACTTTTAGAAGACATCTGAAGGCAGTCCTGTTTAGGGAAGGTTTCAATGTTTGATGCCATATCATGTTTTTAATATTCTATTGTGCACACACACACACAGAATCATAGAGTTGGAAGAGATCTTGAGGGTCATCTAATCCAACCCCCTGCAATTCAGGAAGCTTGACATGCCATCTCCCATCCAGTTTGAAACCATACAGGGTCCTGCTTAGCTTTAGCAAATGTGCTGGCAGTTATATCGCTGCACCAGTTTAAAAACAACAACATAATGACTTTAGCAGGCTTCTGGAAAGAGGCACATGGTAAGAAAGCTCCTGAAAATGCAGTAGAGAAGGTGACTGTCCGATATGTCAGAGACATTTTAATTCATTCAGCCTTAATCACTCCAGGATGTATTTAGAAGAAGAAGAGTTTGGATTTGATATCCCGCTTTATCACTACCCGAAGGAGTCTCAAAGCAGCTAACATTCTCCTTTAACTTCATCCCCCACAACAAACACTCTGTGAGGTGAGTGGGGCTGAGAGACTTCAGAGAAGTGTGACTAGCCCAAGGTCACCCAGCAGCTGCATGTGGAGGAGCGGGGAAGCAAACCCGGTTCCCCAGATTACGAGTCTATCGCTCTTAACCACTACACCACACTGGCTCTTACTTTTACTTTTATAAGGAAGAAAGCACCACCAATAGGGTTGCCATAGAAAGGCTAGGGGGACGTTGTTCTGTTTTCTGCAGTGGCACCTCGGGTTAAGAACTTAATTCATTCCGGAGGTCCGTTCTTAACCTGAAACTGTTCTTAACCTGAGGTACCACTTTAGCTAATGGGGCCTCCCGCTGCCGCCGCCGCACGATTTCTGTTCTCATCCTGAAGCAAAGTTCTTAACCCGAGGTAATATTTCTGTGTTAGCAGGGTCTGTAACCTGAAGCATCTGTAACCTGAAGCGTCTGTAACCCTGTACACTGTACCACTGTACAGGATTGCCTTCAGACGGCTTGGGGGTCAGATAACTCCATACCCTCCAACATTTCTCCAATGAATTTAGGGACATCTTAAGGAAAAGTGGGACATTCCGGGATCAAATCAGAAAGCGGAGTAGCTTCTCCAAATCAGGGACATCCCTGGAAAATAGGGACACCTGGAGGGTCTGCATTGCATGTGTGTTGCGTGCATGATGTCACTCATGTGCAATGCGGCCAGGATGTCATGGGTGTGCACTGCACACTGGGCCCCCTCCTGGATGAGACCTTCCCTCCTCCCTCCCTCCCAGAAAACATATCCATCACCTGGCCCCCTTTACCCAGCATGCAGTGAGTTGCTGGCATTGATCCAGCCAACCAGCTGTGGTACAGCTAGTGGGCAGGAAGCACTGGGCAGCCTGTGGCACTGAAGCTCACCTGAAAGTGTCCGAAGGTCCATCAGTGGTTCTTGTCCCATTGTTTGAGAAGCACTGGTTTATTTTATTTTTTGAATTTTTTTATTTTCAATGCAGAATCATAACAAAAATTACAAATATTGAATCCAAAATAATACTATACAGACAAAAATCCCCGGAACATATAGAAAAAAAAACAGAAAAGGAAAAGGAAAAAAAAAAGCAAAGGAAACAAAACAAAACTAAACAAAAACGAAAAAGCACACATCTACAGAACAAAACCATATCATTACATACATAAACACAAATTGACTTCAATTTGAGAAGCACTGGTTTATACTGGATAGAAACATGGTTTCTATCAGGGGTCTTTCCCAGCCCTAGCTAGAGATTTCATTGGCAGGTGGTTGGACTCGATGGCCCTTGTGGTCTCTTCCAACTCTATGATTCTATGCTAGAGTTTGACCCTGTGACCTTTTGCATGTAAAACATGGTCTGTACCATGGATAGGGCCGGGTGCACACTTGGGTTTGTTGCAGAGGGAGTCTTATTTCCACTCTTCCAGTCTTATCGTTGCAGATCTGCTACATTCTTTTCTCCCTCATTCCTGCCTCTGAAGCATCACCAAGCAAACTTGTGTTAAGGCTTGAGAAATGTTTGCATGGGGAACTAGTCCGATGCCTTCCCATTGCTTAAACATGAGTCAGCAGTGCTTGCTGCTACTGTTCATATGGACAGGACTTGGAGTTTAGGGCTTGGCAAATTTGGCAGAAAGGGATATTTCCTCATATTTTCCCTGCGTGTCTCTCTCTCTCTCTCTCTCTCTCTCTCTCTCTCTCTCTCTCTCTCTCTCTCTCTCTCTCTCTCTCATCTCTATCTCTATCATCTCTATCTCTATCTCTATCTCTATCTCTATCTCTATCTCTATCTCTATCTCTATCTCTATCTCTATCTCTATCTGTGTGTGTATTTACTCATCCATTTTCATATACTTCCTCCTCCCACACCACAACTTCTCCCTTTTCATTCCCTCATACAAACCCGCCCAGGTTTTGAGGTCTTCAGGAGAGGCCCTTCTCTCAGTCATCCCACCCTCACATGGGTGGTGTTATGTATCCAGTGGTCTGTGTTAGCCTGAGCTTGAGTCTGGACTAAGGATTCTGAGCTCCTAAGTTCTGATTCGATACATGATGCCCAATCACAGAACATTTCAGGATTTGGACCTCTGCCATTGGCCCTTGAACTCTGAGTCGTGATTCGCAGCTTGGGAGTTTAGACAGCCAATCACTTTGGGAGTGGGAGTGGCCCAAGTTTTCAGGAACGTATATAAGCAGTTGCTTTGCCCGTTTCCCAGTTACGCAGTTCAGTAAAGGTTCTTGCTGTTATCATTGTGTCTTGCCTCGTGGGAACCCTCCTACCCTTCAGGTGGGGACACGGAACTCCCTGCCTGGAGAAGTTAGACTGGTTTCTTCCTTGTACTTCTTTCACCAGTGAAGACCTTCTTGTTCCAACAGGCTTTGGGGGATCAACTGCTTTTAACGAAAGAACAGGCGCCATGCTGTTCTTATTGTAATTATTTGTATGTTTTAAACAGATTTTATATACAGTTGTACCTTGGCTCCCGAACGCCTTGGCTCCTGAATGATCAAAACCTGGAAGTGAGTGTTCTGGTTTTTGAACGATTTT
The DNA here is from genome assembly GCF_964234715.1 of Podarcis melisellensis. NCBI lineage: Eukaryota > Metazoa > Chordata > Lepidosauria > Squamata > Lacertidae > Podarcis > Podarcis melisellensis. Next base: position 9,230,820 of record NC_138537.1, read on the forward strand.
CAGAAGCCAAACATCCAGCATGGCTTCTGATTGGCTGCAGGATACTCCTGCAGCCAATCGGAAGCCAGGCTTTGGTTTCCGAACGTTTTGGAAGTCAAACGGACTTCCGGAACAGATTCTGTTTGACTCTCAAGGTACGACTGTATGTTGCAATACTATTAATGTTTAATTGTTTTTTAACGATAGCCTTTTCTATGTTTTTAGTGATTCTTGGTTTTTGTTTGGTCTGTAAGTCACCTTGAGTTCCATCAGGGGCAAAGGCAGGGTATAAATAAATATATCACCATCATCATCGTGCAGTTCACGTTGGGGCTTCATAAAGGAACAGGAACTCCACCTTACTTGCTAACTGTCCATACCGCCCTGAGACCCCCAGGTACAGAGTGGTAAATAAACAAACAAATAAATAAATAAATCCTTGATCATCACCACCATTCAGTCCATCACTGAGACTAAATGGAGATAAATGGAAAATATTAACTGTTAATCTGTCACTGATGCTTTAGCTGAGATTCCTGCATTGTTGGGGGTTGGATTAGATGACCCCGAGGGTCCCTTTCAACTCTTAAGATTCTATGATTCTATGAAATGTGATTTATAAGAAAAACCCTCCTCTCCTCCTTTCCTCCTGTTCATGAATGGAGCGGTGAGCTTGCTGAGCTTGACCAACCCCCCTCTTTCCTCTGAGTTGGGGCGTATTCTGCTCATGCGGTGCAATTCCGGCATTCTGAGCCCATACGGTTCCCTAGCGTGGAACAGAACAGGGCAGCTGTTGTGAGCAAAGAGCTCCACGTTTGCGCAGGAGGTCCAGGGAGCTTTGGGCTATGAGTGGTGTTGCTCCTGCATAATGAATCAGATGCAATTCTGTGCTCATGTTACGCCTGCATGAATGAGCTGCAATTTCCATAGTCTGTGTCACTTGCAGAATTTATTTCTATGCCTGGGATGCCAAAGTGCGTTTGTGTTTCTTGGACAGCAGAACCGCCCTCCTCCGAAAAAACCCAACAACAACCAAAAGGCAAATTTGCTTTGGCAATTTGCTGAGATCATAGTTCCCTCAATACAGGCAGTGAGGTCATCTGCAGCAAGGAGCAGATCTCTCCCTCCCCCCCCCCCCCGAGTGGCCCCAGTGCAGTAAAATAACCTCCTTTGAAAGCATGATTGTGTACCTCTCAGACCCTCCAAATGTCCCAATTTTTCCAGGGACAGTCCCGGATTTACGGAAGCCTTCCCAGTTTGATCCCAGAATGTTCCGCTTTCCCTTAGGACGTCCCTATTTTCATCTAAGAAATGTTGGAGTTATGCGACTCCTGAGCCAATAAGATAAATACTATGCAACCTTTAGAGGACACCTGAAGGCAGCCCTGTATAGGGAAGTTTTTAAATGTTTAATGTTTTATCATGTTTTTATATGTGCTGGAAGCTGCCCAGAGTAGCTGGGGCAAGCCAGTCATATGGGTTGGGTACAAATACCAAAATGAATAATAATATTATTATGGAATAAAGGTAAAGGGACCCCTGACCGTTTAGGTCCAGTCGTGACCGACTCTGGGGTTGCGGCGCTCATCTTGCTTTATTGGCCGAGGGAGTCGGTGTTTGTCTACAGATAGCTTCTGGGTCATGTGGCCAGCATGACTAAGCCACTTCTGGTGAACCAGAGCAGTGCACGGAAACGCCGTTTACCTTCCCGCCGCAGCGGTACCTATTTATGTACTTGCACTGGTAATAATAATAATAATAATAATAATAATAATAATAATAATAATAAATTTATTTATATCCCGCCCTCCCCAGCCGAAGCCGGGCTCAGGGGGGCTAACAACAATAAAACAGTACAAAAGTACAGCACAAACAACATTCTAAAATCATTCATTATAAAATTAATTAAATTCAAGCCACTAGCCACCATTGGGCCAGAGCTCCGTGAAGATTGCCGAGGGAGGGAGTCAGGCTGTGCCCTGGCCAAAGGTATGCTTTCAAACTGCTAGGTTGGCAGGAGCAGGGACCAAGCAACGGAAGCTCACCCCGTCGCGGGGATTCGAACCGCCGACCTTCTGATTGGCAAGTACTAGGCTCAGTGGTTTAACCCACAGCACCACCCGTGTCCCATTGTTATGGAATAGCACCTCCCTATTTTCACCGGAGACATGTTGGAGGGCTTGTTCTCTCCTGGTCTTGATGCCATTGTATAAAGGCCACCTAAGATCATGCAGCTTATTATGGGCAGATGTGTAGACACCACAAACCCACATCTTCCCAATAATGTGTATGGGGTGTGTGTGTGTGTGTAAAGATGTCGCCCAGCATCACCATATCAGCTCTTTCCCACCCTGCTTCACGCAATTGGCTGCTGCTTCTGATGAGTATATAAACTCAATAAATAAAAAAGTAAATAGTTGAGTCTGTGGGTGGTCTTCCCATTGTTTGTTTGCTTCTTTCAATTACAGAATTTTTCGCTCCATAAGGTGCACTTTCCCCCTCTTAAAATCTAAGGGAAAATGTCTGTGCGTCTTATGGAGCGAATGTGTGGTCCATCTTCATCACATTTTCTTTCAGTGCAGTACAGGCTGTAAATTTTATCCTTTCATTCCATAATTTATTCCACCCATCAAATTGTATATTATACCCAAAATCCCATTGAATCCTTACTGATTTTACCTCTTCATCTTTAGTATGCCATTCTAGCAACAATTTATACATTTTTGACAGGTTTTTAATTTCATTACTCACTATTTGTTTTTGAAACTTTGACTCTTTTTCTGAAAAGCCTCTCTCTTTTAACTCTTTTTTAAACATTTCATTAATTGATAGTAATGCAACCAATCATTAACATATTCCTTGACTTCCTCATATGGTTTTAACTTCCATTTTCCCTCTTCTTTAATAATCAAATCCCCGTAAGTTATCCACCCCCCTTTCATGTTAATTTTTTTCACACTCATAACTTCTAGAGGTGATAACCAATGGGGTATTTTTGCTTCTAATAGGTTTTTATACCTATCCCATACTTCTATCAGAGATCTTCGAAAAATGTGGCTTGCAAAACCTTTATGAACTTTTTTCTTATCATACCACAAATAAGCGTGCCATCCAAATCTATTATCAAATCCTTCCAAGTCCAACAATTCTGTATTTTCTAATTTCACCCATTCCTTTAACCAACAGAGGCAAGATGCTTCGTAATATAATTTCAAGTCCGGCAGGGTGAAGCCTCCTCTTTCTTTCGCATCTGTCAACAATTTAAATTTTATTCTAGGCTTCTTGCCCTGCCAGATATATCTTGAAATAATTTTTTGCCAATCCTTAAATATAGTTGCCCCTTTTATAACCAGAATTGTCTGGAATAAAAATAACATTTCCGGCAAAACACTCATCTTTATCGTTGACATTCTTCCCCAGAATGATAATTTCATCCTTCCCCACACCTCTAGATAACTTTTAATTCCATTCCACATTGGTATATAATTATTTTGAAATAAATCAATATTTTGGGGGGGTCACCCAAATTCCCAAGTATTTAACTTTTTTTCACCACTTCAATCTCAGTCTGTTGTTGCATTATTTCTATCATATCTTGATCCATATTTTTAACAATCATTTTCGTTTTCTTTCTATTCAAAATAAAACCTGCCATTTTACCAAGTTGTTCTATTTCCTCTAGTACTTCTTTGGTACTTTTTAACGGTTCCTCCACTGTTAAAACCAAATCATCAGCAAATGCTTTAACTTTGTATTCATTTCGACCAACTGTAACTCCCTTAATTTTTTCATTTTTCCTTACTGATCTTAGAAGAACCTCCAGTACCATGATGAAAAGTAACGGTGACAGAGGACAACCCTGTCTTGTGCCTTTGGCTATTTTAATCTTTTCTGTTAGTACATTATTTACTATCAACTTTTCTGTTTGTTCTGTATATATCGCTTTGATACCATTGAAAATCCCTTGACCTAAGTCCATCTCTAAATTCTTCAACATAAATTCCCAAGTTATATTATCAAAGGCCTTTTCAGCGCCCACAAATATTAGCATAGCTTGTTTATCGTTCCTGGCAGTCAGATATTCCACAATGTCTATTATATTTCTTATATTATCTTTCATCTGTCTGCCAGGTAGAAAACCCGCTTGATCTTTATGAATATAGTCTTGCAATATTTTTTCCAACCTTTGCTGATTTGTGAGCCACCTGGAGATTTTCGGAGAGGTGGGAGCAAGAGGGGGAAATGCTCCAAGTCATAAACAACTTTTGCAGTCACCTTTTGTCCCCGCAAGCAGTGTTGACAGTGGTAATCAGCGGGTGAACAGGATCTCCTTTACAAGGAGCGTTGGGTTACACTCATTTGCTCATCGCATTCAGGACAGAGGAAAAGTTCCACACACACCCCCAGCCGCGTGCCTAGCAAATGGGATGACGTGATGGCAGATGTGTTCTGCTTGGCTAGATGCATCTCAGGTGTCCCTCGGTCCTGGACATCCTTTCTGCATTAATACACAGGCCTCCTTATACCACGAGACCCCTTCTCCCCGATGGGCAGATGGAGGGAAGCGCCCTTTGAAATACTTCCCTGTGATTCTGCATGCTTTCATGTTGCTGTGGGGAGTTCCTGTGAGTCAGAAGCGGAGCATGGAATGGGAGCTGTTTACAATACAGCATTTCTATAGCACCACACCGTTAAAAAAATTCTGCGAAAGGTTGCACTTTTGCTTTGGAAGATCAGGTTCCGCAAGATTGGTAACCAGATTGGCTGGTGGTGACGTTTGTCTTCTACCTTGATTTGTGTCGCAGTACAAATAAAGTCAGGGTCTAACCTACCTGTTACGTTAATGGTGTGATTTAGCAATCCATTTTTTTTTTTAATATCAACCATGCTGGCGGGATTGGGGAGAAATTGTTCTTGCCAATTCAGAGTAGAGATGTGAGGTTTAAGGTTTCCTTTTCCGGCATGACAATTAGCATTAAAAGAAAAGAAAAAAATCCCATTGGCCCCAATAGCAACTTTTCCCCAAATGTCACATGACAGGGTGGTTTTCAAGAAGGTGGAAAGCTTAAAAGCTTCAAGTTGTGTGGTTCCTTCTCTGCTTGACAGGGGTTGGAGAAAAACAACTACAGTGGTACCTCGGGTTACATACGCTTCAGGTTACACACTCCGCTAACCCAGAAATAGTGCTTCAGGTTAAGAACTTTGCTTCAGGATAAGAACAGAAATTGGGCTCCAGTGGTGCAGCGGCAGCAGGAGGCCCCATTAGCTAAAGTGGTGCTTCAGGTTAAGAACGGACCTCCGGAATGAATTAAGTACTTAACCCGAGGTACCACTGTACCAGACATTTAGAAGACATCTGAAGGCAGCCCTGTTTAGGGAAGCTTTTAATGTTTAATAGGTTATTGTATTTTAATATTCTGTTGGAAGCCGCCCAGAGTGACTGGGGAAACCCAGCCAGATGGGCGGGGTATAAATAATAATAATAATAATAATTATTATTAATGACACTTGGGTTCCCTCCAAACTCTACAATTCTATTATTTTATTCCAGTGCTTTCTGTTAGCAGGAACAAAAGTGCACCCTAATAGCAAAAAAAATAAATTAAATGGATTTCTCACTACCTTAAGAATATATATATATTCTGAGATCTTCCTGGTTTTCAGAAAGAAAAGCAGCCCCAACCAACACACTAGCCCAAAACAGCTGGAGGACATCAGGCTGCTTGAGCCTGTGGTGTAGCAAAAGCTTTGGTTGTGTGCACGCCATTCATTTAAAACACGTTTAAAGCAATTCCCCCCCCCAAAATAATCATGGGAATTATAGTGTATCCTTCTCAGAACTACAGTTCCCAGCACCCTTAAGAAACTACAGGATTCTTTTGCAAGTGTTTTAAATGTGTAATGCACGGACAGTTAACTTCCCATAAAACAAGCCTCCTTGCCTTTCTCTGTCAAACGTTAAGTTTCACCATATGCAAAGCAAGATCCAGCTATACTGGCTTTGGCAGGCCTAATTAGGGACTTGTGCAACGTTCTGAAGCTGAAAAACCATATCATTATTATTGTGGTACACCTGCCGGCTCACGCATATCTCGTGTGCCTATAAACAGTCAGATTAGCTCTAATTAAGAAATGCCGCAGTTCCTTTGAGCTTCCCTAGCAAGCGCATGTTGCCAAAACAGCAGTGCTGGGGTGGTTGGACAGTCATGGTTGTTGGATGAATGAGGAGGTTTCATAAAGAGCTTGGAGAAGAAGGAGAGCCAAAACAGACTTCTGACGACTATGAGCTTTTTTGGTGTGTGTTGTTTGGGTCAAATGTCCCCCCCCCCCTGCCCAATCGCTCAGAGAAAAACAGCCACACACCATTGCTGTAAGTGAGGGATGGCAGAGCAAGATGATGTTTGCGGAAGTGCACTTGGTTGGAGTCGCAGTGGTCACATGGCTTCCTTTACAAGTCCTCTCTGAAGATGTAATAAGGGAGAGCAACAGTGCCTTTGAAATGGCCCATCAACAGGACCTGAATAAGCAGGCTGAGCATGAAGAAAAAACTCACCTGAATCCTAGAATCATAGAGTTGGAAGAGACCACAAGGGCCATCGAGTCCAACCCCCTGCCAAGCAGGAAACACCATCAGAGCACCCCTGACATATGGTTGTCAAGCCTCTGCTTAAAGACCTCCAAAGAAGGAGACTCCACCACACTCCTTGGCAGCAAATTCCACTGTCGAACAGCTCTTACTGTCAGGAAGTTCTTCCCAATGTTTAGGTGGAATCTTCTTTCTTGTAGTTTGGATCCATTGCTCCGTGTCCGCTTCTCTGGAGCAGCAGAAAACAACCTTTCTCCTTCCTCTATGTGACATCCTTTTATATATTTGAACATGGCTATCATATCACCCCTTAACCTCCTCTTCTCCAGGCTAAACATGCCCAGCTCCCTTAGCCGTTCCTCATAAGGCATCGTTTCCAGGCCTTTGACCTCCTCCGGACACGTTCCAGTTTGTCAGTGTCCTTCTTGAACTGTGGTGCCCAGAACTGGACACAGTACTCTAGGTGAGGTCTGACCAGAGCAGAATATTACTTCCCTTGATCTAGATGCTATACTCCTATTGATGCAGCCCAGAATTGCATTAGCTTTTTTAGCTGCCGCAACCTGGACATAAGTCCTCCTCATAAGTCATTCATCCAAGAATCCAGGTCCCATAGGTAAAGGTAAAGGGACCCCTGACCATTAGGTCCAATCATGGCTGACTCTGGGGTTGCAGCGCTCATCTCGCTTTATTGGCCAAGGGAGCTGGCATACAGCTTCCGGGTCATGTGGCCAGCATGACTAAGCCGCTTCTGGCGAACCAGAGCAGCACACAGAAACACCGTTTACCTTCCTGCCGGAGTGGTACCTATTTATCTACTTGCACTTTGATGTGCTTTCGAACTGCTAGGTTGGCAGGAGCAGGGACTGAGCAATGGGAGCTCACCCCATTGCAGGGATTTGAACCGCCGACCTTCTGATTGGCAAGTCCTAGGCTCTGTGGTTTAACCCACAGCGCCATCCGCGCCCCTTGCTTTCCCCATAATAAGGACTGGTGGCGTGAGCTGTTCATTGGGGGTCGGACTGTTGCCGCACAGGCAAAATCTCATCTCAAGAGCAGGCAGAAGCAACATTTGGGGAAAGGGAAATAGAGAGTTTACACACTCAAAACATGCCCACCCACATGCACAAACAACATGGACCATAGCTTTCACTTTAGATCATTTTATTGCAAACCACTATGTACAGAAGCATGCTGTGAAACCACCCCCACCGGCTCCTGTGCATTTCAAGGGCAACGTGTTTGCACACACACAGGTAATGCCAGATAGCTATATTTGGGCAAATTTGGGTACAAAGTCAACATCCACAGCTCTATCTCTGCAGCAAGACAATTAAATGTTGCAATCGTTCTGTTGTGTTCTCTGACTTATCTCTTAAACAACAACAACCACCCAGCCTTTTGTTTTGCTGAGCAAGGGTTCCTAAGAAACCAGGTGGCAAATGATGGGTTTTGTGCGCCCTGGTTGTTATCAGCATTAGGCTATAAGGATGAGACACCATGGCATGTTAATCACACGCAGTTCCTCCCTGCTCAAACAACAGCTGCTCTGCATGTTCCTGCAAGAGACTTCACCACCATTTCCCAATCTATTCCTGCGCTCCCACTTTGCAGCTACTTTTGAACCCACTGGGCTTTCTAGAAGCCCGGCACCCTGGTGCTTTCTGGCTGAGAGTCAGCCTGCTATTGCTGCTCACATTTACTGTGCCACTGAATGCCACTCCTAGAATCATATATAGAGTTGAAAGGGACCACGAGGGTTTTTGAATTCTGATTTTTTTGTTATTCACGTTTTATACTGTATTTTATGCTGTTTTTTGTTGCATCAATTAAGTGTTGTAAATTTGTTGTTAGCCTCCCTGAGCCCGGTTTTCTGAACTGGGAAGGGTGGGGTATAAAAATATTATCATTACTGTTATTATTGTTGTTGTTATTATTATCATCTAATGCAGCCCCCTGCAATGAAGGAATCTTTGCCCGACGTGGGGCTCAAACCCACAACCCCGAGATCGGCCTCATGCTCTTCCAACTGAGCTATCCTTGATAGTTTACGAAATTTACCAGCTGCCCTTCACCCAAAACCAATTCTAGGGCATGCATATACCAGATAAAAATATACAAGCAAACAACAAAGCATCAACATGCATAATGAGTCCTCATCCCCTTGCCTCCCTGCCGTACCAGGCTGCAGGTGAGAATTTCCAGGGAGAAAAGCGAGCACCCATATTTTCCTCCCCATAAGATTAAAGGCGTCATGATTGTGTGAATGAATCTGGCTGAATGCTTAATAAAGAGGTTTTCTGGAAGCAACGTCAGACTTGCACTCCAGCAGTTGCACCTGAAACCAACCTCGCTATAACCCTCACAGAATCTATTTTACTTTGGTTTGATCTGTAGACTCTCACATATCCCTGTTTATTTCTTTACAACTGGGAAACCCAGGAAGATGGGCAGATCTTTTGTTCTTCCTCTTGGTTGCGCCTCCCTGGGATCTTCCTTTTATATTCCTTTATTTCATAAAAATATGCAGCTTGACTGCAAAAATGAACAAAGCACTTTACAAAAAGAATAAAGCAATAAAATTATCAATAAAAGCAGTTACAAACAGCAATTTAAAACATTTTAATGAATTAAAGTCAGTGATGAGCTCAAGACTGATTAAGACACATGGAGATGTTAATCCATATCTGCATAATCTTGTTTAAATGAAAAAGATTTAAGCAGGTGCTAGACACAGAATAGACACAGCAAACTATGGCAAGTTCTTAAAAAAATGGGAGTGCCTGATCACCTCATCTGTGTCCTGAGAAATCTCTATGTGGGGCAAGAAGCTACAGTTAGAACTGGATACGGAACAACTGATTGGTTCAAAATTGGAAAAGGAGTACGACAAGGCTGTATATTGTCTCCCTACTTATTTAACTTATATGCAGAATTCATCATGCGAAAGGCTGGGCTGGATGAATCCCAAGCCGGAATTAAGATTGCCAGAAGAAATATCAACAACCTCAGATATGCAGTTGACACAACCTTGATGGCAGAAAGTGAGGAGGAATTAAAGAACCTTTTAATGAGGGTGAAAGAGGAGAGTGCAAAATATGGTCTGAAGCTCAACATTAAAAAAACGAAGATCATGGCCACTGGTCCCATCACCTCCTGGCAAGTAGAAGGGGAAGAAATGGAGACAATGAGAGATTTTACTTTCTTGGGCTCCATGATCACTGCAGATGGTGACAGCAGCCACAAAATTAAAAGACGCCTGCTTCTTGGGAGGAAAGCAATGACAAACCTAGACAGCATCTTAAAAAGCAGAGACATCACCTTGCCGACAAAGGTCCGTATAGTTAAAGCTATGGTTTTCCCAGTAGTGATGTATGGAAGTGAGAGCTGGACCATAAAGAAGGCTGATTGCCAAAGAATTGATGCTTTTGAATTATGGTGCTGGAAGAGACTCTTGAGAGTCTCATGGACTGCAAGAAGATCAAACCTCTCCATTCTGAAGGAAATCAGCCCTGAGTACTTACTGGAAGGACAGATCCTGAAGCTGAGGTTCCAATACTTTGGCCACCTCATGAGAAGAGAAGACTCCCTGGAAAAGACCCTGGTGTTGGGAAAGATGGAGGGCACAAGGAGAAGGGGACCACAGAGGACGAGATGGTTGGATAGTGTTCTTGTAGCAACCAGCATGAGTTTGACCAAACTGCGGGAGGCAGTGGAAGACAGGAGTGCCTGGTGTGCTCTGCTCCAGGGGGTCACAAAGAGTTGGACACGACTAAACGACTAACAACAAACAGAATAGAGCGATGAGCTTGCCTGATATCAAGAGGCAAGGAGTTTCAAAGTGTAGGTGCTGCGACACACACACACAAAGATTTCTTACAAATGTGGAACAAGTATTAGGTGGCACCTGTTAAGTGCCGGTTCTGCTAATCAAAGCAGTTGCGTGGGGTAAGGTGATCTCAAAGGTAAGCTGGTCCCCAGTTGTTAGGGGCTTTATATACTAATAATAACACCTTGAACTGGTAGCAAACTGGTAGCAAATTAGCAACCAGTGCAGGTCTCTGAGCACAGGTGTTGTATGTTGGCAGGATCTCACTGCTGTCAGTAATTGTGCTGTAGCATCCTGCCCTAATCCAACCCAATGCTCCTCCGTAAAAGGAAAGTGGCTCTCCAGGGCCCCAAACTCTCCTGCCCTTTTAACTTTGTCAGTTCTGCCTCCCTGCCTGTTCCCAGAACATATTCTCCAACACTGCACAGACACTTGTGTGCTTGGGACACACATTCCAGAGGGGTAGCTGTTATTAGCCTTGTTACAACAAACAGAAGGATTGAGACGCCTTAAAGACAAACATATACATTCTCTCTTCTTATTCTTCTCTTGGTAGCAGCTTCCTTGGAATCAGAGCCTAATAGAAAAATAAAATTGTAGAGTTGAGAGGGATCTCAGGGCTCATGTAGCCCAACCCCCTTCAATGCAGGAATCTCAACTAAAGCATCCATGACAGTTGGCCATCCATCTTCTGCTTACAAACCTCTAAGTAAGGGGAGCCCACCACCTCTCGTGGAAGTCTGTTCCACTGCCAAACAGCTCAGAAAGTTCTTCCTGGTGTTTTAGTTGGAATCTCCTTTCTTGCAGCTTGAATCCGAGTTGGGTCTTACTCTCCAGAGCAGGAGAAAAAGAGATTGCTCCATGTGACAGCCCTTAAGATATCTGAAGATGGCTGTCCTATCTCCTCTCAGTCTCCTCTTTCCCAGGCTAAACATACCCAGCTCCTTCAACTATTCCTCATCAGGCTTGGTTTAAGGACCCTTTAACATCTTGGCTGCACACACATTCCAGCTTGTTGTCAATATCCTTCTTAAATTGTAGTGGCCGGAATAGGACACAGTACTCCAGGTGTGGTCTGACCAAAGTAGAATAGAGTGCACTATGACTTCCCTTGATTTGTACAATTTACTTCTGTTAATGCAGCCTAGAATAGCATTAGCTTTTTTTGCTGCTGCACCACACTGTTGACTCATGCTCCGAGTATAGAGACAGCTGAAACCACAAGTCTTTCCCTCCAGCTGCTTCCTTCTTGTAGTTTCCAGCCCTTTAGCAGGTTTCCGTAGCACCGCCTCCAGTTTCCTGTGCATCAATGAGGTGATCATCCCCAATACTCAGTAATATTGTCTCTCTCCCCACCAGGACTTAGTTTGAAGCTCTCCTGATCGGGTTCATGAGATTCTGAGGAAGCACATTCTTCCCAATTGTTGTGAGGTGCAACCCATCTATCCCCAAAGCCCTTCCTCAAAGAAGCAGAGATCATGGTCCAAGAAACCAAAACTTTCACCACAATGCCACCTGTACAGCCAGTGGTTTTACTTCCAGTATTTTCCTCTCTGTCCTGCGTCATGAAAAAGGCCCTTCACTTTCCTACCCAGAGTCTCTTAGTCCCTAAGACTAGATCAGATGCAAGATAAAGTATTTGCTGAGGAAGTGAGCTCCTGGCAACAAAACCCCAAGACTACCATTGCCTTGCATCTTTGCAGCCTCTCCACCCACTTATCAAAGATCGCTGCCTGCACCCGATTTCCGCCCCTTGCCGCAAGCGCCTCTCCATTCATTTGCTCTGCAAACATCTCCCTGCATAGGCTTTTGAGGCAGGGTGTGCAAATCAACAATTTACCCAAACAGTTTGCTTATATAAAAAAGCAGACAAACTTCGGTGTTCAAATAGAATGTCTGATCCCACAAGCCCTGTTCCCACATTCCCTTCGTACACCACCATCTCCTGCCCCCATTGTCTGTGGGCCTAACCAGTTCCACCCCTGGTGCATTCAGAGGAGGAAGCAGGAACTGGCTATACATGTATCGGACCCACCTCCATGTGAATCTGGAGCCCAAAGGCTCCACTATAAGGGCCAAATCCTACTTCTGGTCTATGCTGGGAGGTCAGAGGGGCAAGAGCCAGCTGGCTCTGCAAACATCTGGGCACTAGGAAATGCAGCCCCTACGTGCACTGACATGAGGGCAAGAATCATGTCCGCACCCCGGAGATTTGACAGGGCAGTTTTACAGTTCAGTCTAAAAGTGTCAGACCAACCAGGCTCCTTCTCCTCCACAGCTCTTCCTTTAAACACACCTCTCTCTACCTCTAACCCACACTCCCCTTCTTTCATCCCCAAACCTCCTTTTGATCCTCCATAGCACCAGAAATCCCACCTTTAACCCCAGCCCTTTCCACCTGCCCCTCCCCAATTCCTCCTCCTCTCTGGCTCCCCCCACCCTCACTGGAGGCTTAAAACAGCCATGCTTAAAACCTCCCTCTCTCCCATATTGCCACTCATTCCCCCTTGACTCCCAGCCAGTTCCACCTTCCCCTCCCCAGTTCCTTCTCTTTCCCTCCCCGCCCACCAGAAGACTAAAACTGTTATATTTACCTGCCCTTGCTCACTCCCCCCCACCTCCCAGCATCACACTCTTTTTACAAGAGCAACCTTACCCTGCCCCAGCCTTTATAACCTTGGGAAACAGCCAATGAAAACAGACTGATGACGCACTGCAAATTTATTATACAGTAAGATAAATCATTTATGTGACAAAGTAGAGAACCAGTCCAAGAAACAGAAAGCAGAATTGTTTATATTAAATCGTAGCGGTGTGTACCTGTCGCCAAATCATATCATATTGAAAATGATCACATGCACACATGCAGTTAAGTTAAATGTTGCTTATATGTGTCACTTGTTAATGTTTCTTTGTTGTGAAGAACGGTGTTGGGAGTCCTGGAAGTATTAATTAGTGCTGACAATGAATGGGGGCCCAGCTACTCATATAAATGTTTTAAGAAGGCATACCCAAAATCCAGGCAAAACAGGGACAAAACTGAACAATGATTTGCCAGGGTCAGGTACAATCAGAACTGCAGAGGGAGAGGACTGATGACATTTACCACCCCAAACCTTTTGTCCTTGATTCCCCATAATCCACAGGAGGTCTGGAGGGTGGCAACATGAAAACGCCATTTCAGTGGTGGTTCCCTACTTGTGGAATGCTCTCCTCAGGGAGACTCGCCTGGCACCATCATTACATAAATTTAGATGTTTGTTTTCCACCAGGCCATTGGCTTTTAATTATCTGTGACCTCCTTCAGTGAGTGGGATTTTTTAATCCTGCTTTAAAGGGGGGGGGGGAGAACCTGTTTTAGATTTTTCTGTGTTTTGCTTTATGCTGGTTTTAATGTATGCTCTTTAGTTATTGTTGTAAGATGCTTTGTGTTACATTGGTGTGTGTTTTTTAAAGGACCAATAAGTTTAATATAGATCTATTCATTGGATGTGGCATGGCAGAACAGGATCTAGAATTTATATCCCAATGTGAAAAGGGATCCTCTCTTTTTCTTTGGCTACTTCCAAATCTGGAGTACTTTGCATCAACAGTGTGGTGTAGTGGTTAGTGTGTTGGACTGAGATTCTAGTCTGAGTGACTTTGGGCCACTCACTGACTCACAACCTCACCACACAGGGTTATTGTGAGGATAAAATGGAGAAGAGGCTTGGGTTCCTTGAAGCGGGAGAGAAAAGGCAGGGTATCTGAGCCTTTGGGCTTGCCGATCAGAAGGTCGGCGGTTCGAATCCCCACAACGGGGTGAGTTCCTGTTGCTCTGTCCCAGCTCTTGCCAACCTAGCAGTTTGAAAGCACGCCAGTGCAAGTAGATAAATAGGTACTGCTGCGATGGGAAGGTAAACGGTGTTTCCGTGCCCTCTGGCTTCCATCACAGTGTTTTGTTATGCCAGAAGTAGTTTAGTCATGCTGGCCACATGATCCAGAAAGCTGTCTGTGGACAAATGCTAGCTCCCTTGGCCTGAAAGCGAGATGAGTGCTGCGACCCCATAGTTGCCTTTGACTGGACTTAACCATCCAGGGGTCCTTTACCTTTACGTATAATGTTTTTAAAATACTGTGCAATGCTCAGCCTTGAATTTAAATTTATTACTTCACCTTCTGCAAAGCAACATGTATTTTAAAAGCATGGTTTAGCTGAAGAAACTACTATAAATCTCTCTCTCATCTTTCTCTTTTCTTTAGCCATATAATAAATGAACTGATAGAAACAGAACGGGTTTATGCAGAAGAACTTCAAAGCATAATAGAGGTAAGTTGAGTATTTGCAGAAACTGAGGGTGAAGACAGATGGGAGGGAGCTTTCACATACCCTCCAACATTTCTCCCATGAAAATAGGGATGTACTATTCAATAATAGTAATAACAATATACTATTATTACAAATTAGATTATTATAGATTGTGGGTGTGATGCTTTGCTCAGATTCATGGTTGAGCTTTATATGCAAACCATTGCTTTTCTTAATTGGCAAAACAGCAGCAATAACAACATCCTAACCTATATTATTACCCTTTTGTTCTCACCATGTAACTCTTTCCCCCCTCTTATCTTAAACAGGGCTATGTATCTGAAATGGACAATCCTGATTTAATTCACTTGATCCCAACGGCAGTGTCAAACAAGAAAGAAGTCCTTTTTGGAAACCTCTCAGAGATTTATGAATTCCACAACAGGTTTGCACACTTCCTGACATGCTGTTCTGTTGGGACCACACGTGGGTGCTTTAAAATGGAAGTTGTGGAGCAGCCCACATGGATGCAGTGCCTTGGGTCTGCAGCCTTTGATATGTGATAATTTTGCCTTGCAAACAATCATCTTCCAGCACCAGTCCCCAGGGCTAACTTCTGATCATCCTTGGCTGAAGCTATAGACCATGGGTAGGCAAACTAAGGCCCCGGGGCCGGATCCGGCCCAATCGCCTTCTAAATCTGGCCCGTGGACAGTCCGGGAATCAGCATGTTTTGACATGAGTAGAATGTGTCCTTTTATTTAAAGTGCATCTCTGGGTTATTTGTGGGGCCTGCCTGGTGTTTTTACATGAGTAGAATGTGTGTTTTTATTTAAAATGCATCTCTGGGTTATTTGTGGGGCATAGGAAGTCGTTCATTTTTTGTTTCAAAATATAGTCCGGTCCCCTGCAAGGTCTGAGGGACAGTGGACCGGCCCCCAGCTGGAAAAGTTTGCTGACCCCTCCTATAGACCAACCTGGTGCTCTCTGGATGTTTTGAACTACAGTTCCCATCATTTGTAGCCAGCAGGAGGGGGAGTAGCAGGATGGGCCCCAAACATGATGTAGAATCCTTTACAATATACGCAACTGGCTTCTGGTTGATATTTCCTACCAGACCTGGATCCAGATGGGGGTTTGACACACAAATGCAGAATGACATAAGTTCTCCTCATGCCTCTTTTGCTTTTATCTCCATTCCAGAATCTTCCTCAAAGAGCTGGAAAACTGCATTGAAAACCCAGAGCTTCTCGGTCGGTGTTTTTTAAAAAGAGTAAGTGAATGTCAGTTGCTTGGTTAATCTGGTTTGTGAGGCAGGTGTGTGAACTAGGCTTCTGCTGCATTTGGTCACTCAGCAGTCAAGTGGCCGTTAGCCAGATTGTCAGGGCTGACACAGGCCTGGGCCCATATGTTCTGAGGCGTCACTGCCTGCCCCCCCCCCATCCAGGACATCAACTGGATGCATGGGTATCCGGCACTGTTGTTGCACCAGGACTTCGCTATTCACCTGCCAGGAGCGCAGAGTACCTCCTTCCAGGCAAGCCCCTGGAGCCCAGCATTTTAAAAGGCAGCGTGAAAGTAGGAAGGTCAGGTGGTACCCGGTGCGGAAAATTTCTTGTCACCCCCCCAATTTTTTTTTTAATTTTTTTTTGCCTGCAAAATTGGTTTTACGTTATTTCATATTTTCTTACAAAGGAATAATAAGAAGTAGTAATAATAAAAAAAACTTTTATTTATATCCCACCCTCCCCAGCCGAAGTCACGCTCAGGGCGGCTAACGTCAGATACATAACATTGGTATAAAATCAAACAATAATTAAATTACCTCCTAAAAACATGTCAAAACCAAACTGAAGTCTAATTAAATGGCTTTCTGCAAGGTTAGGGTTGGGAACAATAAGTGCTCCACTGAATTGAAATTTCAGCCTTCGTGACAGGAAAACGGCCAAGTAAAGAGCTATTTTCGTGGAGGAGGGTCAAGATATTAACTGATATGCATGAAATTTAGCTATATAAATCCTAGTGTAGTAAGGTAAGACCTATGGAGGAGGCATTTTCTAAAAAAAAAAAAAAGTTTTTTTTATGAACTGCCCTAGTAGGGCAGTAATTGTTCCTTGATAATTTGTCACCCCCCTCCATGATGGAACCTGGGGCGGACAGCCCCACCCCACCCCCCTCCTACGCCCCTGAGCTGCTTTTTTTGTTGCTGCTACTGCATATGTTGGAGGGATTGTCTCTAATGCAGGACACAGATTGGCAGTAACATAGAAGCATAGAATTCTCAAGTTGGAAGGGGCTTCGAGGGTCATCCAGTCCACCCCTGCAGGAATAACATGGCCAGGGCTTTGGTACACTGCATGTATTGACACAGATGACACCAGTGCGTTCCTTTTTCTGTGTGGAAAGCATTATATGTTGACGACGTCTCTTGTCACACTGGGCTGCAAGAAAGGTCTGTGGTCAGCTGTGTGACCTGCGTTTCGATTTCTGTTCTCAACTCTTATCGTGAGGGGTCCCATGGCTTACACAAAAGCAGCATCAGACAATGTATAAATTGGACTCGCAGACCGTCTGTCTGGACTTCATATGCAATGTGCTAAAGGACAACCCTCACTTTTGCAGGGAGAAACGTGAGCATAGATGCATTTGTCATCCTGTATCTTCATAAAGGCTGTTTTGCACCATAAATGATTTAACCTAGCTTGTGAAATAAATACACTGAGGGACGGTTATCTGATCTCCACCACTCCAGCCTTCCACCCCCTGCACTGATCATGATCCTTTCATTTTATTGCAGCTTGATATAAACAGGTAGCTTGTGAAGCTTCTCCCAGGATGCATCTTTCTGCCGGAAAAAGTTCCCCCATTTACATTCTTGTGTCAGGCAGCTGTTGAAATTACAGAGCCAGTTTTAAAAAATGCAAGTTGTCCAATATTAGGAATAAGTTTCATTTGTTGTCGTTTAATCATTTAGTCGTGTCCGACTCTTCGTGACCCCATGGACCATAGCACATCAGGCACTCCTGTCTTCCATTGCCTCCCGCAGTTTGGTCAGACTCATGTTTGTAGCTTCAAGAACACTGTCCAACCATCTCATCCTCTGTCGTCCCCTTCTCCTTGTGCCCTCAATCTTTCCCAGCATCAGAGTCTTTTCCAAGGAGTCTTCTCTTCTCATGAGGTGGCCAAAGTATTGGAGCCTCAGCTTCAGGATCTGTCCTTCCAGTGAGCACTCAGGGCTGATTTCCATAAGAATGGATACATTTGATCTTCTTGCAGTCCATGGGACTCTCAAGAGTCTCCTCCAGCACAGAATTCAAAAGCATCAATTCTTCGGCGATCAGCCTTCCTTATGGTCCAGCTCTCTCTTCCATACATCACTACTGGAAAATCATAGCTTTAACTATACGGACCTTTGTCAGCAAGGTGATGTCTCTACTTTTTAAGATGCTGTCTAGGTTTGTCATTGCTTTTCTCCCAAGAAGCAGGCTTCTTTTACTTTCGTGACTGCTGTCACCATCTGCAGTGATCACGGAACCCAAGAAAATAAAATCTCTCACTGCCTCCTTTATAAGTTTCATGGCGCAGGATTATTGCTGCATTGTTAGGCATGGTTCCAG